>NW_018407509.1:487080-743394 GCF_002113885.1 Mizuhopecten yessoensis
GTTCCAGAGATCTTGATATATGTTACAGAGATCTTGATATATGTTACAGAGATCTTGATATACGTTACAGAGATCTTGATATACGTTATGCAATAAACATGAAGATTCATCCGATCTCCATGTATATTGTATAACGTATGTCAAGATCTCTGTATGCACGTCCGTAACTCATCGGTGATACATGTATGTCTTATACTCAAAATAATCGTCCTTCAAAAATTTCCTTGTGCAAAATGTTGCTATTGAATAACACTCGTGCGTTTGCACGTGCCAGCCAAGATCCAAAATATTGCCATTTACGAAACTAATGAAGTCTGAAACGGCACGAAAATCAAACATTTCGCTAGCAGTGCCAATTCACCTCTGCTGGTCTGTGTTTTATCAGGGACACATTAATTACCAGACCCGACTTTTATTTTGAGACTGAAGTGACATCTGAAATGAAAACTGATGACGTGATTTGAAAGATTACACATGATGCGCTATCATTAGAGCCGGTCGTGAAGCGCCGGTGGTTTCTCTGTGTCTTAGGAGAGGGCGAAGAGAGTAAGAATGATAACCTACCTGGCTCGTACTGACAGCGCTCCTCGTCAAATCCACATTCTGGCTCGTCTCGGGGAACTCTTCCCAATTGCCAGTTGATATCATGCTTGAGATAAAAGTCCTGAAGTGGCAAGATGATTTATCAATTTCAAAGAAGTATTTAACCGAAAGTAATCAGGGGAAAACCTAACAGGTTTGCATCTGTTGTCGGTCAATGAAGGGTGTAATTAATACAATGTCCCGATTTTAAATAACGCTATCAAATCTATAGGAAGAAATAGCATGTAGATTACATTGTAACTATAATCTTGATATTGAATTGAACAAAAAAAATTATCAAGCACAAGAATTACAGAAAGGAGTCTTATCATACTGAAAAAGAGGACATTTTCGCGGGAGGAAATATTCGCGTTACGACTCTTCAAACAGACATTTTCGGGTTGGCCATGGTTTAGAAATACATGTACTAATATCCTATAGATCGTTAATCTATATAATCTATACATATGTATTTGCGTGCGGATATGTTCGCGGTAATTTACTCAACGCGAAAAACGCGCGAACATTTCCACACAGCGAAAATTTCCACTTTTACAGTATCTACTGCTAGATCGATCCTTCTCATCTTTATTGTTAAGAATAATAACATTCTAATAATGATGCAGGATTTTTGTAAAGTATGTCACTAACAAAAATCACGAGATGAAATCGAACACATACAGACATAAAAGTCACCAGACATTCAAAGGTTTAACACTGGAAGATCATAAAAAATATCATTAAAAAGATACGTTTTAATTTGTTTAATATTAAATATCTAACAGCACAGTAAGGTCATGAAAGACCACATGGTGAAATACTAGTACATATATTGTTCATCGATGGTTGAGGGCAAAGAATACAAAAATAAAAACAAAAACACCGTAATAGTTAAAACTAAAACGTTAATTGGTAAAAATTGGAAAAAAACAACCAAAAAAGGTTTAAAAATATATTATATTTTATCGTAAATACCAATTTAAAGTTATTGATCACAGGGTATATATGTTCCATTAAACATATGAAAATGTCAAAGTTGTTTAAAAAATAGAAAAAGCTGATAGTTTTAAATTGATAAAACAATGAGAAAATATTGAAAATGCCTCCGTTTCCTCTTTTATTATACAAATGCGATTAACAGTCTTTCCACAAATTTGTGTTTTGTTTTTCTTCTGGAAAGAAAATCGTTCAATGCAAATGGCCTTATAAACCAACTTCAACCTACATCCGATACTAGTGCTTCTCTTCGGAACAGCTCTAGACACATCGATTTTAATATACAATGAGATAAGCTGTATAATAGTACATCTGCACTGCATCTTTGTGTGTTGATTATGAAATATTGTTGATTTTTTTTTAGAATACCACCAGCATGCCTCTTAATGCATTCAAACCTGAACATATAACGATAGTATTTATCTGTAGGTAACGATGGTCTTTGACTGATTGTATCAAAAATTTCGGCATATTGCGAAAATTACTTTAAGGAGACTTATTGAATTTACATCATGTTATCTTAAACAGAGAGTCAATCATAATCTGATTTAACAGCTATTTTGACATCTAGTGCAAAACAGATAATAAGAAGACGTAGTCCTAAAGCTTTTTTCCAGTTTTCTTAATATTATTTTTCTAGAAATAGTACGAAAATACCTTCATGCTTTCATATAAAATGATATTCTGTCATTTAGAAATAAAGGAAATAAAAAAATCAAGAGATATCTGATCGAATTCTACAATGCTTGCCGTATGATGACCGAATCATAGAAAACCGGATTGAAGTATCTATCAAAAACCGATCATTAATGTTCTTTTAAAATGATATGAAAGAACAGTGTACTTTTACGACTGCATAGCAATTTATTTTTAGCATATAGGTTAAAAAAATTGTCACATACATGTTTATAGGTTTCAGTGAAGTCTCTTAAGATACGGTCTCCCGCCGTTTACACTGGTTTAAAAATGTGCGCAACAAACTAAAATCAGAATGTTTTCCGGAGAAATCCCTTTCCTCCAAGCCACCTACCAGTGATGTAACACCAAGATGTTTTACAATATATAAGGTTAAGTTAAGTAGGAGTCTAATAGGATATCACGCTCGCTGTCTGCAAGTGTCACAGAGAATTATTAGCTTCTATACAAATAGACAACTCATCCCACCACTGGCACCGTTTCCGTTATTTGGTTTAAAATCCGTTCTTTAACCATCTGCGAGCACAATTACTACACCTACTGCCCATTAACGGACATCATACATTGTGGCTAGAGTGAAACAGCGTCAGCAGCGTTTTACGATGAGTTTGTTGACGAACTAATGGAAGAAGAAATTATTTATTGGTTTGTTTTTCCTCATAATAACATGACAAAGTACAATCGACCAAGTCTTACACTCGCCGAATTATTAAACCTGAAAGTATATGATGAACAACAAAATGGAAGAAACCGTTCTTAAAACAGAAAGAATCGTATGCTAGAGGTACATGCAGTGTGCGTCGGCAATGATGATAGATGAGTATTTTTGATCAGCACCAGTCTGAGAATCTTGCTTGCGTCACTACATTTGTCCCCCGAGTGTGATCGAGCGGAGTAAATTAAATGGGTTCAGCGTTCCGTTCATGTTATAAACTGTAACCTGATGTATGTGTATTCCGGGAGCAATAAGGCTATCGTCAAGGCTACTGACGAGTATAATAATAATTATACAGCGTGTTTTTTTCCACAGACGTCTCCACTCCATCGTCTTAATGCTTTTATGGAAAATGAATGGACCTATCGGGAGTTTTTTAGAGTTTGCGTGGATTTGTATTGTCTTCATGTGACATTCAATTGTTTTCCTGATATAGCTATTATCAGATCGACACCAGCAGAAAAACAACTTTATTAGATTTTTACAGCACTGTTGTATCAATTTATTTTCAAAGCTTTCGTCTAACATTGACAAGTTTATTCGCATGCAGGTGCTACTTCTCTGGTGACACTTGAGCTTAGAGCTATAAATAAAGTCTGGCGTATACTTGTGAAACACGAAATCACAGCAACAAAATAATGGTATGCTAACGAAAAAACATAAAAATATACTATACAACGTTACAATGGGTTTTTCAATGTGAAACTTGACATTGATAACATGTTTACACTATTTATCAATCTTCACAGTTGAATGCGTTTTCTGTACGTGCTTATTTTGTCCTTTTTGCATTTTTCGCTGCTACCAAGTACGTTTGATAAACTTTACCGACTTTGTTACTGTTGGGTATATCTTTACATCCAAGACGAACAAGGGAAAAACAAATTCATCTATGGCATTACGGAGTCGTATCCAGCAGTTTGGTAACACAATGGACCGCCAGAGGTCAAGACGTCATTATATTATAGTTTCTGTACTTTTTAAAGTTAATGTTTAAAAAAAAAAAAAATCTATGCACAGTTATTGTTTTCTAGTAATGTATTTTGTAATGGGTCGAAGACCGATGAGTTTTAGCCGAGTCTGTCATTTAACCAAACCATCGCTAATAGAGAGATGTAATTCAAAAACCCGAGTCTTGTCATTGTTGTGACTGATGTTCGTTTGAGATATGAGATATTGAACTTGTGGATCAAACGTCCTTATTGTGTTATATTGTTATTTCGAGAAATATTGATTTTCAGATTGCATTAATGGGAAAATGTTAAAAAAAAATTAAAAAAAATTGCATTAGTGAATTCCAAAAACATTAAATTGAGATTGCATTAATGGTAAAAACGATCCAAAAAACATTGATTCCTAGATTGATAATTTTCAACAAAGTGCAGTCGTCCTTGCTATGACACAGAACAATTGCAAACGAACATTACACAATTAAGCACTGGATTTGGCGTTGAGAGTACGGCATATGCCGAACGACAACACACTATGACCGCGTATCACGAGGTAGTCTGAGACTTGGTCAAAATTTGATATAACATGTTACAAAAGTCCTCCAAACTGCCTATGTAGGTGCAAATGATGCATTGGAAAGAATTCGCATTAACTAAGATGGAGCAAAATTATAAAAAGAGAGGGACTGTTGGCATCACCTTGGCGTACACTCATAGATTTTGCAATCAATTATAAACAACTACGGACATGTCTGATGACCGAAAGAAACATGAAACCGCGCGTTACACATATCTACATCCTTCGTAAGTATCACGCCAGAAGTTCCTGAGAAAAAAATCAGAAAATCAGTAGGCGGAAGGAAGGGAAGAAACGCAGCAAAGCCAAGTTCCCCACTTTGTTTAAGGGTCCAACAAATATTTGTGAGGACTCACTAATGATTCCGGATGCAGAACTGTCTTGCCTCCAAAATCAAAATGGACGATTTGGCTGCATTATCAAACAAATACCACTATTGCACATTAATAATAATCTATATTTTATACATATATGACATGGTTTAAAATAAGCTGAAACTGGAAATGACGTCATTATCTAGCCAACAAATTAAGGATTTTACATACCGGATAAGCAAGCTCGTCAGACATCATTTTGAAGTCGCCGACTTGTTCCAAGCGACCTGGGAACTCACTGGTAAGACTTAGGACGGAATAGTTTCCCTCAGCATCACCGAACGCATCGATGTACACGTCATATCCTTGTATACCTGTTTAAGACATAAATGCGTACATGTACTCATAACCAGGATTACATGTTACATAATTGTGGAACATTACGTCGGAACATCAAACAGATCCTTGGGACACAAGTGCCTACGTCATAACCAGGCGGACGTGTTCGTATGATGATACACTACGTCATAGTCTTGTATATTGATATTGTCTTGGACATAAAAAGCTTACGTCATAATCAGGAATCCTTGATTGTATAATGATACAATACGCCATAAGCTTGGACAGTCGACACAAATGCGTATGTCATAACCAGGCGGATATGTTCATATGATGATACTTTTTTTTTATAATACGTCATAACTTTAAATGTATCGTAAGGTTACTATAGATCAAAACCTTGAATAAATGCGCATGTTCCATGTACTATAACCTCGAAAACAAGTTTAGCTAACAATGTAGTACAAGTCTGTATACATACATAATTTGTTTACCTTCTACTATCTTCTTACAAGATGCGTAAATGATAGGTTCAATAACGAATTGGGACAGAAAGGACAGATGTGTTACATACTCTAGGTACCGGACCTTAAGCATAATCCTTGGTTTGCGTATAGTATTATTATGAAAGAATACTTGTCTACACCATAACTTATACTGTATAACCTAGGCAACTATCCTTGAAATGAAATGAAAACCAAAATAGTTTCGCCCCCATCAAATTATTGCCTGTAGTAATTTAACAACAACAAAAAATTCGTTGAATACCCGGTAGTTAAAAAATGTAGGACAGGATTGCTACATTGTGTTTGATAATCAGCTTGATATTTGAGCATGTCTGATGTGTAGTATCTAGATGATGTGAAGTTACATAGGCTATGCCTAGCTTAAAAGTATATAAATAAGGAGATAATTAGTTTCTACTCGTTTTAAAATTCATTCTCTACTTCTAAGGCAAGAGAAACAAAATGTATCATTTACGTAAAATTTACGTTCAACAGTATGTCGTTTGCTTAACACTGTTTTGTTGATTAGCAATGACGAAGAATAGGCAAAATGTGTTACTCCTTGGAACTTCTTGTCTGAAATCGATGACAGGCCTACTACATGTACCCACGTATCTGTAATGCTATGAATACATTCAAACTGGCACGAACAGCCGCGCCTGTTGGATGATAAAGCATTTTCTAGTAAACTACACTAAGCTAATTGCTGCAACGTTTATCAATGTGTTGCTTCTAAGGTAAACTGGTGATAAATTTGATTGAAGCTTTAATTTCAGTCTAGTATGTAAGTGTATACATCAATTAAAAAACTACACATGTAAGATATAATTACGTCTGCCACTCCGCTAACAACTCGACAGCACAATGACCATTACGGATGCCGTTAACGTAGAAAACAGCATGCGATACTTCTCTGTGTTTCAAAGAAAATTGAAAATAGAATACCAGAATAACGTAGTATGTTATTATGCGTGACTTAAACAATATTGTCTGTACAAAAGACGTTCAATTTAACTCTTTATCGATTTATAAACGATTCAACGTCATTCGACATGCGATCATTTGTACACGTGACTTACTGTGGAACTTGCTGTTTCTGATTTGTTGTATAACTGCGGAACCGTTTCGTGGAGATCCTCCCATCCCTATGACTTTGGCCATCGCCTTAGCAAACACCATCACTGCGTCGTACAGATAAGCGGCTGAGATAGGCACGTGGTGCTATTTATAAACAAAATAACATACGAACTTTACAAAATCAATACACCAGCACAAAACTTAAACTAACAAGCGATACAAAAATTAAAACATTAAGAATACACCTCCAACGAAACACTTCAGGCAAAACTGAAAGATTAACTATTTCCTGCACCGCACGTGGCACCCGTCACTATATCTTCCGCAACATCTAGGGGAGTATACAATTCTCCATATACATATTGTGAAAAAAACTTTCATGATAATTTTTTGATTGTTTGCTATGTGGGTAGCTGTTTCATTTTTTCAACATAGATCGAAGTCGTTGGGGAAGAAAATGCAGCTTTTTTTTAATGTAAAAATATTTTTTTCGTGATTTATGCGGTAACAATTTTTGCCATGCTAAATACAACCCCCGAATTGAATTGCAAATTAATCAATTGGCACTACATCTGATATCCGCGCATCAAAAATCTCGCGAAACTGATCAAACCACATAAAAATCCTTTAAAATAATTCGATAAACATAATGAATGGGACAATGTTTCTTGTTGAAAACGAAGTATTTGCTGCAAACTGGTTTTGGCAGGATATTTGTAAGTAATAGTAAGGGGTATTTTATCCGGTTTTTATCGGCCCTTGTGTCAATCACGTTTCATAAGAAGACCAGACATTGATCGCCTAGAAGTCGTACATAATTGGTTATCCTTATTTTACAGAAATGTGCTCCAAAATACTCAATAAAGATGTTTGTAGACCAATACTTTATCATACTGACAAAATAATTACGTGTGTATTATTGTATCGTGTGTTGCCACCATACACTTATGTTCTCAAAATATTCATTATTCAAGATAAAAGGTAGTCGACTCTACTGGTGGTTATTTTGGTCCCCGTGCTGTGCTGTAACCTTGCCAGTGGCGTAGCATACATGTATGTCCGTATACTCAAGCATACACGAGTTTTTGTTTTAATCATATTAAGGTACCGTCCGTACAGATCTTGTAAATTTTAGTCTGATAGAACAGTGTTGGTATGCTCTAGTCTATACACATTGACATATCTCGAAGGTTTATGTGAATCAAAAACTACAAAGTGAAATACACTATTTTATATTATCCATATAAAAACTCGGCTTTTACTTGTTGATAATCAGACTAAAAGGAGTTCCCAGAAAACGGCAGATTGCTTTTAGGGCTTAGTAGATTCTGTTCCAGCTACATGTATGGGGGGGGGGGATCCTCCTACGGCGCTACGCGCCTTGGACGTTCGACCCTCTGTAAGCATATACCCCGAAAAATGATTTGCGACGCCACTACTTGCTGCTTACAGAAATATCTTTTGCGTAGTGGTACGGTTCATAATACACACACTTTTCAAGTTATTAAATTTGAAATGAATTTATAGATTTTAGAGGTTTTACGCACGTCCCCCTCTATTTCAACAGTAGTTTAGACAATTTGGACCTCCAATGTTTTGGCCCCTGGTATAAACAACGAGTCCTGGAAGGACGGACCAGGTGCACGTGT
The DNA here is from genome assembly GCF_002113885.1 of Mizuhopecten yessoensis. Lineage (NCBI taxonomy): Eukaryota > Metazoa > Mollusca > Bivalvia > Pectinida > Pectinidae > Mizuhopecten > Mizuhopecten yessoensis. Next base: position 495,482 of record NW_018407509.1, read on the forward strand.
ATGATGCAGTGTAATTACTTTTTGGCATACTGGATCTATTACCAAATTATAAAAGTGCAGTCACCTCCTGTGTCCGTGTGTTACGGTCATCACTAAAACGTATTATATACTAAATACGTGTAATTTTAATTTTGCCTTTTCCCCCAATGCTAGACTTTTATAACAGGTTATAACGCATAACCTTAAAATCAGACAAAGCAAAAACTGGTGACGTCATATAACGCAATGTTTGGCGCCGTATTTGTAATGGTGGTTGAAGTTCGTTGGAGATGAAATTACTGCAGAATATCGTGTTTTTTACAAAATGATTTCGTTTTGTCAGAATTGAATTAATAATCAATGACTATGAACTACAAAACAAACGTATTCTTTGTCTTTTTAAATTAAATTATAAGGAATAACCATGGAGAATTTCAGGGTTATACAGCATATACTGACAACAAACTGTGTGCACTTTGGTGCATAAACCGCTTCGCGGATTTATGCAAATTGAACACAGTTATTCCTTAATTAATCACATACTTACCTTGGAGACGATTGGCGGAAGAGGTGGCAGATTGATCGGTGGCTTATGATTGAGGTCCCGGACGTTCTGGAGGAAGGTCTCCCAGTGAGGGTTATTTGGAGCCCTAGGGACCAACAGCAGCACAGACCGGAAGGCAGATACACACTCCTCCGTAACGTTAACTTCAAAGGGAGCTATACGTAAACGAAAAATCAAACATGCTTAGTGATTGAATTTCTTTCCTGTCGGTTCTCTATAAAACCTTTACAATTTGAATCCTAATCATTTGTTGGAACCACAGGTAAATTTAAAGTGAGGAAGCAACTATTCAATTGAGTAAGTCGAGGAAGAAGGCCAAACGAAAGAAATATTTACAACGCAATATGGCTCATTTGTCCATTCAGGAGCTATCGGTGCTCCCTAATGTCAAAAGAATGAAAATCAATTCCTAAAATGTTTTGAAACATATGTTGAAATTAAACCCTTAATTTAACGTTACAAAATTTACAATTCTTGTCTACAGCCTGCTTCGGGGCTGCCATTTTGTCTGCATAATTTCCCGTGTGCTTTATCCTAAAAATAACATTTTGATATTAGTCTTTATCAGTTTTAACAGAGAAACTTGTCTTTATGGGGGATAAGATATTCAGTTTTCCCGACGTTGCTGTAGGCGTTATATCACTTCTTGGAGAAGAGACATAAATAAAATGGAGGCATCGTTTATGAATTTGCCAGACAGGTGGATGTCTTACTTTTAATGAAGAAGTTGTGGTCTTCCGTGTTATACGGTCGGTCGTCTGCCGCCCGCGCAATAATGACATATTCTCCTGTGTTCGTCTCCGGCTTCCGGTCAATCGCTCGTGCAAAATCGATCAGAGCGTAATAATCTCCCAGAAAAATGTAAACTGAAAAACAGATCAGGTAACAATATTCGCATCAGTATGGCAAACTCCATTCTTACACAAATTCACGTTATATTGCGTAGCGGTGTAAAAACGTGTGTTGTCAACTTTTGTCATTCTTATTGCTTATGGGATTTGGCATTCATAGCATCAATGAATGCCAACTGAAAGCAGTCCAAAGCATTGAAAAATCATGTAGTTTAACATAGAAACATTAAAAGATGAAAATTATATTAATCGTGTAAATTATTTAGAAATTCATGCGTATTTTGGGGGATCGCTATTTTAGAGGATAATGAATATTTTAATTAGAGTGTTATTGTGGAGCATCATGGATATTTTGATAGTACACTTGTTGTGCAAATCTTAAGCATCATGGACAATTTCATGCTAGAAGCAAAATATCAAAATGGATATTGCAAGGGTTAATCGATTGAAAATTGTGTATTGAAATCGTATTTTTTTTATATATATAATGGTACACATTTATTTCGAAATTAATATCAATAATGTGAAATGTATTTACTTCTTGTTCTTCTGTACGTTTTCTCTACAATTGCCGGGAAGTTTGTGTTGGATGGGTAAGGCTCCTTAAAGTAAACCTTTTGCGTCACTTTGATGTCATGGTCTGACGTCATTTGCTGGAGGCTGCAAGCTGTCTGGTTCCACACGTCCGACGTACCGACAACCATTGTAACGGTCCGCCATTTGAAGTACTGAAGCACAGCTAGAATCGACTTGGACACTTTGGACGTGGATGGTTGAATTTGGATGAACGTCGACTGAAGCCTGGTCACGTGGGGAACACGTGACATTGCAAAGTCATGGCAACCCTACAAACATTATCACATCGTAATGACATCATTTACACGGGTCAATGAAATAATGTTTCTTGGATAGGTTCCATGTGTATACAAAAAGATAAAAAAAAAAAACACATTGATAATGATATTCTATTTACAGGATTATAAAATCAAGTATTTTGTATTTGAACATGAATGAGTTGGCATTTTGCGCAACTGGAAGGACGAAGGTATCAACTACACCGCAGTAAATGTAATCGTCTAAACGAGTATAGCAATTAAGGTCCACAGAGGATGACCATTACCGGACAACGTCCAGTCATCAGCAGTAGGACATGAACCTTGGACGTTAATTAGGCCACTGGGTAGCCGAGGGAGACAGACTGGCCGAGGAGAGATCCCCGTGGATCAATTCACGATCATATTTACGCCATGCTTGCCTCGTTTTCCTAATGTAATTACAGATCGCCGATCCAAGACTTGTAGTTATCCAACATCACTAAAACACAGTTATTTTAAAATAATGCTTTCAGGTCGCAACTGTTAAAATGAATCTAACACTTTCACTTAACCACTAGGGTCCACAACGAATCGTTTCCCGATTCGTTAATTTGCAGTTGACCTCGAGGAAATTAAACGAACGAAAATAAAGAATACTTGATGGTTTCAGCAATGTTTGTATAAGACCAGTGGCTGTTTGATAAACACGATAAACTATGTTTCATTCCTAAAAGAATATTAGAATGGGGATTTAAAAACGATTTGCTCGAGAGAGAAAACATTTATAATATATATATATTTATATTAATCCATAATCGGTCCGATACCTTTGGAATTTGATGATACAAAAGTGTAACGACTTATTCTAGGAATAAGTTGAATGAATTATCTTCATGGAGACATATATCATTTTGCATTAGTTTCCACTTAAGTGTTCTCATCTAAATTCGCCAGAGGCTAGATAAATTGAAGAAAAAAAATAGAGTCATTTTCCAAATCCCATGTGAACCGGGCAAGGCCATATCAACCGTTTTATCTCATGATTGAATTTCTGAAGAAAAAGAAGAATTGACATGACTGTAATAAACCAAAATCTAATAAGATGAAATAAAAAAAACTGTTCCGAGTGTAAAATCCTAAATGGTCGACCCAGGATTCGAATTCTTGACCTCCGATCATTAAATAATCGTTCTGACTAACTGAGCTACCTGGTCAAATGTAGAACACTGACATCATCACTGTCGTCACGTTACTTGTACTTTCACTTTGTGTCTATTTATAGAAAGTGTGTGCAACGTAGACATTTTATGTGCTCCGTTTCCTGTGCTGTATTATGTCCAGTTGCATTGATTCAGACTTAACAACATGTTATCGTTATGCTGGTGTTTCGAGTGGACAGTTTGTCGTTAATGATATTCTGGTGACCAGTGTAATGGTCAGCGGTACTGGACACCAGCTGACGCCACTTGACCACAGTTGACCACAAGATAATAGCAGCGTGCTAAAGTGATGAACAAACACTTTCCCGACAGGAGTGGTGGAAAACAATGTTAAAAGTTCAACTTCAGCCGGTGGTAACAACATATGCCGTCCAGGGAATTAAAAGTGACACCAAGTATATGAGGAAATATATAAATATATATTCTTTCACATATTCATTTGGAAAGTACATTCATAAGGTTCATAAACCGATTACTTGCCGTGTCAAAAGGATATGTAAATTTAAATTTGTTGCACCAGTATACATATATAGAACAAAAGCATTGCAGAAAGAAAAAAAAATACACCGTATTTAGACTTACTTTTCTAAAAGTCTAGAAAAATTAATCATAAATGCGTTAGTAAATGTCAAGTCCTCAGTGAATTTTGATCTATAGTAATATTCTGTGAAATAGGAAAACACCTTCGGGGTGTATTTCTGGTAGCTGATTCTATCATTCCTCCAAGAAAATATACATGTAATGTAATATACTCTACAATGGATATTGTGAATAATATCCCTGTAACGATGTAACATAAATAAAATTTTATTAAGCAGTGACTAATTAAACACATAATTACAAACCAAACGATGATGTAACCTTTTCAGACCTACCAACTCTGCCTATTTTGGAGGGAGACTCACGATTTTGTACCCCAAAATTGAGTATTTTCAACCAGTGAATTCGCTAAACTACTTAAATTTTTTCTAAGATCTGACGATAACAGCTCAAAAGATGACATTTAAAAGTGTTAACTCTTCCCTACAGGGTATATAACCAAGTTTTATCCAGGTGTGCCGCTCTAAGCAAGCATACTCTCCCTCATGAATAATTTAAAAAAGTTGGCAAGTATGGTAACTGCAATACTAAATTTTAGTTACATAATAAATGCATGAAGTCGACTTCTTTTATGAGAATCCTTTAGCATTTGTATAGCCTCCAATATCAGGTGCCTCCATTTGTTGTTAATAAAACATTTGTCTTGTGAGTCACGTTTCCAAATTTAACATGGTCTAAAATATGTCCGGCATTTGGGTATCATATACTTTGGTATGTGTTAGGTATGTGAGTATTTTATTTTGGTATGTGGTATATTGGTCGGTATCGGAATGTGTATACGCCCTTTTTGTGTTTTAAGCAGTTCTTCTTCTTCACGACTGGACAAATTGTATAGCAACTTCTAAAAGTCATTGCGTCATCAATTGAAGTACAACATATGTAGGGGCGTGGCGGCCGAGTGCTTAAGGCGTCTGGCCGTCTAGGCTCACTAGCCCTCCACCACTGGGTTGCAGGTTCGAGACCTACGTCGGGCAGTCGCCAGGTACTGTTCGCAGGTCGGTGGGTTTTAAACGAGTACTCCGGTGTTCCTCCATCACCAAAACCTGGCACGTCCTTAAATTACCATAGCTGTCATTAGAACGTAAAACTCAACCAAACCAAACCAAGCATCATATGTTGATATGGACAATATTCACACATATTGTTATCTAACAGATTGTTATCTAACATATTGTTATTTAAAATCAGCCGAAAGGAAGCAGAAATAGAAAGGAAGCCCAAATAAACCGCGAATTTGCCAAAAATATTTTTTTCCTCAAATGTTCAACATTCATACAAAATTCAAATAGTCTATCTGTCCCCTGCTAAGCATTGTTATAGTAGTGCCGCGCAGAAAATAACTACTTGTAGACATGATTTTGATTATTGATATTTTGGTATGTTGTATAATTTTAGAATGTGTCAGGTATTTGGGTATGATTTTGTTGTTGTTGCAGTAATTTGAATGTAATGTGTCTTTCCGGAGTATCTTTCATGCCAAGGGAGGTAGGATAGTGAAATTCCACTGAGGGTTTACAAATTTGGTAATGCCCGAGGCTTGCCGAACGTTTTTCACCAATTTGAAAATCTCCCTAGTTTTGAATTTCCCTATCCTCCGCCCCTAGGCATGAAAGAGTATTTTATTTTCATTCCAATTACAAGAATTAGATCAGAAATCAAATTAAAACGCGTCACAATTTCTGCATCGTGGCATCGAAATAATCACAATTTCGTCACTTCACGTCAGCGTTGTCCAATTGTGAGGTCACGCACATGAAATTGGGTGCAAGATCGAAACTATTTCACCACTTTCTTGCACTGAAAAGTTATGTCATATACGCACAAGATTAAGAGAACAGGCTTTCTATCACCTATGAACATTTTAAATATCATATACTGTAAGATTTTAGCTAAAACAAACTGAATTTGCGTACGACATTGATTCTCGTACACTGTACATATAAATAAGCAATATGTATTCGAGTATACACATTTCAATCATGTAACGTAACCGAATAAAAAACAAGAACATTCTTGTTTGTTTAATTTCAAAACATAATGTTTTGAATAACATGAAACGGGTATGGCGAGAGAATGCACGGAAAACTTAATAACAGCCCAGCAGTATTTTTTAGACCTAATTTTTGAACAATATTTTATCCCTCGTAAAATCGCTCTGACTATACAAATAAGTAATGTGATACGGATGAAATACCGATAATGGCAGTAAAGTAATGGAAATGTCACAAAGACAAAAGGCGAAAGGCAAATACATTTGAAACTACGCTATGTTCGATGCCTATAATGCTTTAAATGACTTCCCTTTCATAGAGTAACACCGGTACAATGTTTGTGTGTCGTATATAAGGTAAACATCAGCCTGTATATATACTGTACATACCAAGTTGTATAGGTTTCCTCTGATGATGAAACCATTGTTACATTTCACTGGAAGCGAATAAACAAAGCACGCGCAGCATTCAGAATCTATGAAATAAAATACCGGTTCCTGATTGATGTTTGAAATACTATAACTTACATTATCGATGACAGGGGACTGATGTTTGTTAGAATATGCTTTTGAATACATTTGGTTTGGTTTGTTTGTGTTTTACGTGCTTTTAACAGCTATGGTCAATTAGGAACGTGCCAGGTTTTGGTGGTGGAGGGAAGCCGGAGTTCCCGGAGAAAAATCCCCGACCTACGGCAGTAACTGGCGACTGCCCCACGTAGGCCTCGAATCCGCGACCCAGTGGTGGACGGCTAGTGGTACATGTAGAATATGTATTTTTATACACATTCAATATATATCTAGGTATTTGAATTAATCTTAAAGTTCTTGACTAGCGCTACTGTTTATGATTGGTTTTCACAATCATTTGTAAGCCTCTCATCTTGGATAACAAAGACAGTACAATATTATCAAAAGATTACCCTTAGAGACGAATGAATGGTGTTTATCCACAACTCTTACTTTAATTAGTAAATTTCTTAATTAAACACAGCGAGTCAGACAAAATAATATACAAATAAAATCATGTAATCAGTTATTCTTTTACAATAGAATATATATCATTTGCGAGTAAACTCACATTTGCATTCATATTTCACAGGGAAGGAATTGCAATGGCTAATTAAATAACAAATTCATTAATTAGAAGAGTGAAATAATAGCTTACATTTATGCATCGTTATAAAATGCATTATGGCGTGTCTTAATCAAGACACGTTGGAAATTTATTGCAGTTTTCATCCAGACAAATCCCAGTAGTACGGCAAAATGTAGCAACGCCCGGCTTAGTTTCAGCATATTTTATTGCACAAAGATACAATTGGATTGGGCAACAAGTTATTTCAACTTGATATAAACGCCGTCTTAGGTATCAGAAATGTCATTCTCCATTATATATCGATAGTTTGTTTCTGATTTTGGTTTGTCTGAGGCTTAATGTGCTTGCAACGGGTACGGGTGTATGAAGACGGTGTTCATGGATAATTGAGATAACCAAGGGCAAGTTTTAAGTGTCATCTCACAGAAAGTTCATAACTTTGACACGACAGCATGACACTCGACCTGGTCCCATAATAAACGAATAACGGATTAACAGTCAAATAGCAAAGGACACATTACAAAGGAAACCCCTTGAAAAAGAATAATACAATTTGTAAGACCATGCAGTTGTTAAGGAGGGAAAGTATTATGGGCATCATCGATTACTTCAGCGATTTAATCTAGTTCAAACCAAATAATGTAACGTTCTGAAATAGAAAAGCGGGGAAGTGAAAACAAAAACACAAGGAAACAAAAGAGCGTCACAACATTGTTTGTAATCGAAAACCATTATTTATACTGAGTAGAGAATATATTTATTCTAAGTCTAGCAAACACTAGCTATAAAATATCATTCCCAACTCGGGAGAAATTACACGCTGTTAAGCTTCAATAAAAACAGTAGCGGGAGTATTCCTATTGTTCCGTCTGGTACTCTTTCGCCTTTGTGTACTGTTTGAGGATGCCATAAACACATTAAATGGCACGTACTTTCTCGTTTATACGAGAGTCGAGAGATCCGTGGCTGTGAATTTATGGTCCTAAAGTATTAAGGTCACGGCCAATCTTTCGGCCAGAAAGGGAACAGCAGAGAACAAAAATAATTAACACTATTCGCGATCATCTTCGTTAATTCATGTTTTAACATTTTTAGCAAATATTTCATTGGTTAGAAGTATTGAAATAAGGGTCTAAAATCGGGAGTCTCCCTCCTAATTAGGGAAAGTCGGCAAATATGGTAAAATAACAAAGCTATATATCAAAATCATAATAAAACACATAAGAATGTTGCATGATAGTTTGGTAATGACCCTACTTTAAAAGTGTATTAGATATACTGTAAACGTTTATGTTTTAGCGGTGGTCTTATTTGTATATCACGCTAAGTTATCAATACGCCAAATAAAGTTTGTGAAATTGTGATTTAAACATATTTTATTTGCAAAATACGAAGTGGATGAGACACAAGTTAAAACAACTTGAAATTCGTCTTCTCAATTCATGTATCTGTTAAAACTTGATAATGCTCTTACATTTGATTGCGCTTAAATAAGTATGTTTGCAGTATATAATGATATGAATGAAATCATCGGTATCATTTGTATTCACTACCAGTAGCGACGAATTGGTTTGGTTTTATTTAGATTAACGTTGTATAAACAGCTGAGGTAACTTAAGTACGTGACTCAATGCATTTTGTATATGCGTGCATGTGTGTATGTGTGCCGGAGGCAGGGTATGTTGGTGAATTTGCCTCCTTGTGATAGCGCGGATCTGATACCGACTTTATATGCTATCTCACTGAAATACCATGCTTAACTTTAAGCAGGGAATAACAACTACCATTTTTAAGTAATTTTGTATATCTCGGCCTGGGGCAGAACCGAATGCCTTCCTCAAATTGAACGTTCAACATTTAAGCCTAAAGTGAGGTATTGCCAAGCAAGGCGCTAAGACATAAAAGCTAGCTGGAGGTAGAGAGAAATATAAAGATCCTAACTATTGGATTGGGTGCAGCAGATTTATTTTGGTCGCTTTCGTGTCCCAAATTAGAGGTTACAAAAACACATCCCCAATTCTCTAGGGGGTTCCACATTAGTCGCCTCTTACTATTCTTGAAGCGGATAACAGCAGATGTATTATGTTCTCAATCCTTCAACCTGCTGTGATGAGTAGCGATGTTATATCGGTGATGGTAAAATAGCACCGTTAGGAAATAGTCTTAAATGCGACACTATTCTAAATCATTAGAATTGTCCGACATTATTCAAAATGAAACATTCGCAAATACCAACGACAACAACTGGACTTTGATCACGATAACGGTTTACTTGTAAAAATCAATAGCATGGATATTTAATATAATGAGAGTTCGTATATATAACAATGCCCTATTGTAGGAGATAATATCCAGGGCTGTCTCCTAAGTAAGAAAGACATTAATTTTCTCGACTTCAAAGGAAGCGTCTGTAATATAACTCCGGCATTGATACAAGCAAACAAACCCCCAAATCAAATCGGAAGTCATGCGGTCAGACTTTACCCAGAGGTGTATCATTTGTGGCGTCTCAGAACCCGACACACGCCGGCTGAGCTATCCTATTAACTCGTCAAACATTTTCCAATTTTCGGAGCGGAGATGCTGCCTCGGTTTGATTGTGTGAGCGTAAAATGTTGGCACACACATATGTGTATGGCTATTGGAAATATGAGATAACCCGGGCATAAGACTTAAGATGGGTCATCAAACAGATAGTATATATATACCTAAACTATTTATGGGTTTATAATCGTGTTGGCCACACATAGAGGGTTTTATCATCAGATCATCAACACCGTCCTATTAGCCTGATAACCTGTCGCTCATACAGACTATCAAGATGCCCATACATAATAATTGCGTCTACAATGTATTAGTCAGCCACAAGTGCGACCCTTAAAACCATTTTAAAAGAAATAACAAAAAAAATTGGATAACGAGATTGAAATGACGTGTTGACGGCAGTTTTACAGACCTAGCGCGTCATGTCGGGAGATTTTTGTTCAATAGTTCCGTAATACAAAGCACTTAGCAATCACTTCAGATTTCCAACTGGAGTTTGTATACATCCTCGTGCCACTATAAGCTGCCTGCACGCGCAGCCCATTCAAACCAGGTTCTATTGATACTTAAACCGCACATCACGGCATATCTTGCGAACCAAGGCCATACAAACAGGCTTCATACAAGTTCAGGTAGGAATCCATACTTTAATAACCCTATTCCTTCACCAAAGTATTGCCTTGTGCGCCAGTATTAGAAGGCACATGTCTGATAGGAATCCTTAAGAGTTTAAAAACACCAAAACAAGTTTTTTGATACCATTGCAGCTATATTTCCAGTCATATAAGTAATTTTTCATGTGTTATTTCAGAGAGTACATTTAGAAAAATAATATTTTATAAGAATTTATGTCGATTTTATGGGCGAAGTACAAGAAGAAGAGGTATGCTGAATTGGCAATGGTTTGATGATCCTTTCTCAAAAAAGAACAATATATAAAATTCAATATTCAACCGGCCAAGTCTGTTTATCTAACGTAACCCTACGAAACATACATTCTTTATAATTATGATAATGACGCATAGTAAGATAGTCGGGTATACAACATCAGGCAAAACAGAGTAAGTCGTCTATTATCAAACATATTCAGAACACTGGGGCCATGTTTACTATTTCACAAAATTCAACGCCGTCCGATTAACGGTAAATTTGTGAAGCTGCTCTAGTTTCCTGACTTTGGCACTCCAGTAGCTGTGGTGTATGTATACAACTTCTGAAAATTTTGGAACAAAACCTAGTTTCTGTAACGAAAATCCAATGAAAAATAGGTTTTGTTTATCCTACCCCTACCATTGTTGATATTAACAAGCCTTGAGCTGTTCCCCACTATCCCATATGTACCGTTCACGCCTGGGTTTGGATAGTTCTCAGAATATATATATATATCTAGGTCCTTCACCAGGTGATACCTTACTGTAGCCATATCGACTTCCACTCATACCGGAAGTATACATAGCATGTAACAGTTTCATAGTCACCCATGCAGGACTCTTTCTTTATGATTGAGTAAGCTTCAGGCAGATATCATTTCTCCAAAAGAAGTTTATGAAATTATATGGAAAATCTCCTAGATGAGAAGACAGCAACTTGTCATCATTAATCCTTAATTCGAATAAGCTATAAAATGCTGTAACCATTCGTAAAATAGTAGAATTTGACTCACCACTACTCTTCTTTTACAGAAGAACACTACCGATAACACCCAGAAGAGTGAGCATTAGCCTCACCACTCGGAAATTCATTTGACCACAAATTTCTCTCCTGAAGATAACTTAAATGGAACAGATTAAAGACTGCAATCATCACTTCTAAAATGTGAATACCACAGATTTGCTCATCAGTCATCAAAGGTGTAGATTACAACTCACCAACATTGCTTCTCAATTAAGTAGACAACAAATTAACAGTATTCCTCTTGAATTAAGTGGACTACAGGGTAACTTCTTTTCAGTTGTGTGGACTGAAATTCATCCTCGTCGCTTCCCAATTGATCAGACTACAAACCAACCTGACCACCCTTAAACTATTTAATCAAAACTTGTTCTCATCACTCCAACTTGAGTAGACCACAACGCGACTATTCAATTGAGTAGACTGAAACTCACCGTCACCACTCCTAAAATGTGTAAATCACAAACTACTCGCAGCACTGCCTAATTGAGTAGATACAAATTAGCCTCGCTACTTTTAAATTGATTCGGTAACGATTTTCCATTATCACTTAAAAATTAAGAAAATTACAAAATACTCTCACCACTCTTAGATACAAATGTATGGCAATCTAAACATCCTCATCTCCAATCATAACTTGTCCTCGTCCCGGCTTTAAGAAATCAGTAATATACTAGTTATCAATATTAAAATCTTTTATTTTACTTAATTAATTTATTTATTATCTATTTACTTTTTTATTTATTTACTTTTTTATTTATTTATTTCAAAAGCTCCCAGAGTTTTCGTTTATATCGATGTACATTTTTTGTCAAAAATTAATGCGGGAGCACATTCTATTTCTCTAACGAATGGTAGTTTGTATTATTTTATTAATTCATTTTGTTTTATATAATTTCTTTTGAATATTTCAATGAGTGCTAAACATTTTAAATGATTGCTGGTAATTATGCCTAACCTATTTATGGGTTTATAATCGTGTCGGCCACACATAGAGGGTTTTATCATCAGTTCATCAACACCGTCCTATTAGCCTGGTAACCTGTCGCGCATACAGACTATCAAGATGCCTCAAAAACAATAATTGCGTCTACAATGTATCAGTCAGTCACAAGTGCGACCCTTAAAACCATTTTAAAAGAAATAACTAAAAAAAAAAGGATAACGAGATTATAAATGATTGTTTTATATTCTTCTTTGAATATTTCAATGTATGCAAAATGATTTAAATGATGGCTAGTAAAAAAAAAAAAAAAAAACGATTTTTCACTTTGGCGTCCATCATTGAAATGATGGCCATTTTCTACAGTTTACTCCACATTCTGTTCGACAGTTCAAGTGTATTTTTACATTAATTATTTACTCTTGACAAACACAGTATCCAAGTGAAGGGTCGTATTGCCGGTTATTACGATTGGATATTTCCTGTTTTTACAATTTTATTAAGTTGTTTTCAATCCTATTTGTTTTTTACAACAATCTCTATACTATAACGGTGTAAACCGTTTTCGAGGTTGTTCGACACCTGAAGTGGTCCCCTGATCACTGTTTAGACTGGCAAATATTTAACTATCTGCGTATATTTATTTAAAGTAGCATAGAATCTGAAAATACTCTGACAGACGAGAAGGTAATTCTATTTTTTATGATCCATTTATGTAAATATTCCGGCGCTAAACAAATATTTATCCGGAATCCGTAAACCAACTGTTCTTTTTACACAGCTTATTTCCTTTTCTAATTACACCACATGGAAGATGTAATTAATTATGTCTCTCGGTGTGTCCCCCTTCACTCACAGCTATGCAGGATAACGCAAAGAGTTTCACATGTATCTTCTGTTTAAGAAACATGTTATTGGGATAATTTGCCTGCTTATTGACCCGTTGGTCATAGGTATGGATCTCGCACAGATGGATTGTGCCCTTGAGAAATAATAGTTTACCCCTTGTAACTCAACTCTGTAAGAGAAAAGATTGGAACATTTACAATATGGTCGGGTTTGATTTTATCAGCATAAGTATTGAAGTAGCATTGTCCTATAAATGAACCTTTGGAAATACTGACCAATACCAAGCAGAAGATCGCATACATGCACGTACCCCTACAACAACTCACACAAGTTTTTGTAGGATCTTCTGATCTAAACATATAACAATGATATTAGCAACAGGAAAGAGCCAAATTGAAGGTGATGTTTCTTGAGTTAAAAATACGAAACCATCAAGCAAAAAAGGTATTGCAAATGTTATGTTTATTTTCCAAACGCCCATGGAATACAAGTTCCATGAAGTCATGAATAATACTCCAAATGAGAAATATCGGTCATACTTGGAGTGTCAAAAGCTGTCTGTATCAGGAAACCGCCCGCGCCTGTTTCAAAGATCGCCAAGAAATTTCAAAATACAAAAGCTATCGGACCGTCTTAGTTGCTATTTGCGTAGCAATTTCTTTTCATCGAATACACATACAATGACTCGGAAAATTATGAAAAAATATCTTTGATGTCTTCTCCAGAAAAACTTTCGAATTTTGCCTAAATACAATTAAAAGCAAACTCAACCATATTGAAGGCACCCTAACAGACTACATTTCAATGAGTCATTAGAGCCACCTGAAGCTAACAATGATGTCACGAAGGAATGCAAACACGTCGGCCAACGGTTCGCTGGAAATTAGATTAGAAGCGGCTATACGGCACAATTATATTTCTTTTCAATTACTAGACACGCACGTTAACACTTTGTTAGGCGAGATGTAAGCCGTCGGGACGTTGTCACTGACACACTATAAGGTGAGATCTTAACCTATTTGCTGTCATGCATAACACGTGTATATTTAGTTAACACTATTAGGTCACACCAGAATGACCTTCTGTTATCTTTCCCGTTGCTACACCATCTCGTATGTCAGTTTAAACATCATGTAATAAGGGGTCTGTGTGGTCAACAGTAGTTTAAACAAACTTGAATTTCCAACTTACTGACCCCTAGCATCACCGGTCAAACCTAGAAGCTTAACCCATTCACCCCTGAAGACACATTTGAACTCTTCCAATTCAAATGTTGGAATAGTTCATTATAACATTTCAGGGGTGTATGTAAAATATGGCAGACTTTGCATGTGCAAACCACAATTATCACTTTAGAGTAATGGCATGGTTGATAATAGTCACATTTTAATCGTTATAATGTTATAATTATTCTGACATCTTTTCTTTCTTTTTTTAAATTCATATAAACGGTCAATGAATGTAGCTCCGTTCTGTTTTCAACAATAGTTTAGACAAATTGGAATTTCGTACATTTCGGCCGCTAGCATCACCGATGAGTCCTTGAAGAACGAAACAGCTGTATGTGCCAGTGTATTTCATTGTATGCATACTATATTTGTTACCAAATATTATTGATGCAGTTGCATGTGTATCTCGCGTTTATCTTTAATATTTTTTTAAGCAAACGTAACTAAAAAAACAAAAATGTGACAATATATAGTTGGCCTTCTGCAACGTATCACGCCATTGCGTTTAACCTATTTCTGATGTGTGGTGTTTGGCTGTATCCGACTCGAGTGTATCGACTGACGTTCCCCATGGTAGGGTCGTCGGGTGAAGACACGATACCTTAAATGTAGGATCACGTGAGTAAACTGCTTCATAGGTCGAATAAATTGTTCGTGCTCGAGTCTTGGCCACGCGAGTTCATGAAACAGCCTAATTCGTTTAACAAGTAACCGAGAAAACCAGCCTGATTTTATGGATTTAGAAAATATAGCGAATGGTCCGACAATGCGTGACAAACGCTTTCTCATCTTAAACTAAACCTGTTATTTGTCTTCCCCCGTAACAGAACACATAAATACATATAGAAATCATGTTTTCTCATTGTTTCAGTAGCGACATGTACCTGAATGGTTACAGGAAATAGAAGCAACGCAAGGTGGAGGATTGGTAACGTTTCCGGAATTTGTATTCAATCGTTCATTTACATCTGATATTCCTAGGATATATGCTCGTCCAAACAGCCAAGATCAGCACCAAATATAACTAAATGACGTCACAGATGGCGCGAGGTTATTGTGTGGACAAAATCGACGAATGTGAGTAATTCACGGGGGAATGTTTACTACATGTAATAAAGATAAGGACGTGCATTTTAATTATCTTTTTTTTTTACTGGATAACAATAAAATTCCGTGATAGAGGAACTCAATATTTCAACCAACAATATCTTATAAAAACTATATTAACATTCATTTCTTGCTATTAAATCTTGTAAAAAAATGTCATATTAACAATAAATCGTTTAGATTGATCATCATTTATTAGCAAATTTAAGCCCATGTGTCAAGGTTTTTTTCTCCCCAAAATCTATGTTAAAACTTTTTCTGTTGTCCCAGTAAGGTGCATTAAAGAAACTCTGTTTATTTCATCTCATGTTTTCCTGTATTATGTTATTGTCCCTTTACTCTCTACATCTAGTTTAAGCATTGTATTAAAACTATTGCATATGGCTTGTAAATTCTTATAAGTAAAGTGTCTGCTCGATCGCTCTCACTGAATCATTTATATAAAAATGTGTAGAAATGATATAAATAAGTACTAGTATACGTTACAATATCTTGACAAGTCGTATTCGAAATAAGTCAGTCTTTCAAGTAAGCCTTGGATTAATTCTTGTCAAAGATATCTCGAAAATAGGCCGACTTTGATACAGGCATATCATGTTGCCCTTCTTGCTGCGATTTGCTTCTTTTGAAGGTTAAACAACAGATTATTCCGCTTTAAATTTGTATATTGATATTGTTTTTATTTCAATCAATATTTATATTTGCTCTGTCTTATGCTTGACCATTACTGTAATCTCACTACCGAAATCGAAAAAAAAAGTTACACGGCTTACCTTCAGAATTGTATTAGAAATAAGTCTGCTTAGAAATTAAGTCGTATTTGAAAATCAGCATAGGGTTCCTTTCTCAAAGAGAAAATATCAGAGCTTATGATCGAGAATCTAGGATAGTAAAACTGTATATGTACTTAGCATACAATATATATATATAAAGCAGCAACTTAATAACAGGGTTTTAACGTTTCAACGTTTTTAACTATACTTCCTAGTGTATCTTGTTGTTTCGCGTTACTCCTCCATTAAATAATGATTCATTTTTTTTCATTTTTTTTCATTTATATATATATATATATATATATCCCGGTGGCCTTTGAAGGTAGGGGACTCCCAATCACTTAGAAACCTGGGATATGTATACTTTCTTTTTCTGTGATGACTATTGCTGTTTTATCATTAATATATGTGATTATCTCCCTTTACTTGTAATACAATATGTTATTGTTATTTTTACATATGTTTGTCGCAATAATAGCTCTCAAGAGCTAATGTTCCTTGTTTACCTGTATGCGACGTTAAATAAAGTTTCTTGTATTTTGTATCTTGCTGTACCTATATTTATAAAGTAAGATAAACACGTGCACCTTCACAGGACTCATTAGATTTATTGTAGGTTTATAAAAATAAAACATGAAGAGTCATGTGAAGATGAAATAAGCTAGGTTTAAGTCGGCTGTTATATCTTCTCTTTTTTTCAACAATTATCTAAATCACATGGAAAGCTTTTTTGTTAACTCAGATATCAACAACAAAAAAACTCGTGCGCATCTTATCACTAAATTACCTTTAGTAACTCAATATGTAAGGTGATGTCTGTATGGGCTTGCTAGCGTGCAAGAGTTGTAAAGTGATCTGCTTGTTATGGGTCAGGATCATGATGTTACACTTACTTGTACAATGTCGCTCCCTTTATTCTGGACAGAGTTGAGACAATGATGCAAAAAGGGACAGGTATACAAGAATATTTTCGATTTTAAACTAAGTTATCAGAAAATAATATTTTACATCACAAAGGTAATTTCAAAGCAATCTACACGACCAAAACAAGAAAAAAATCCCCATTGTTTTTTGTTTTCGTAAACTTTGTCTTCCAACTTTAGTTTTATGTTTCTTATGCTTGGCAAGTAATATTTAAGCAAAGTAAGAACACATGATTTAAAACTTATATACTATATAAACAGCATATCAAAGTGAAAGGCTTTTTTCATCGAATCTTAATATTAACCGAAATATGTGACATAAAACATCATGGCATTTTTAGAAACCACTTGATCGCAGAAAAGGACCTGGTTGCAGTAAGGTTTTAAAATATAAATGAGATGTAATTCAAATGTTCAAATCTATTTGATGGGAACCTAATACGGATTAGCTCTGGAATTAAATGATCACGTGCTCAATACTGTAAAGAAAACTAATGCATCTTGATGAAAAACTCATAAACATTTATATGCACCACTTTACTAAGGCGCCGGCTTCTAGTGTAACTCAATAAATGGAAGATCATTGTTCGTTAAATAATTGACACTTTTTTTAGGATTTGTAGAATGCTTACCACCACACTAGTCAATACGATGACGTAAAACATTACGTCACGATTTTTGCACACAAAATGTGAAAGGCATTGAAAATATTACACTGACGTGGGCATCAATTAGCAATGTAAACATAATCACACAAAAATATTAACAGTTATTTTCAGCTGATGAATTGTAATGTAATTTTATTGTTACCGTTGAATCATGTACCATAGCAGTTTGCTCAAGTCCCGTTCGATGTGTTTATCGGTGTCGTTATTTAATCCATTGCTTTTGTTAATTGCCTTAAGAAGTAATAATTATCCTTGTGTATCAGATTACTGGAAATTTAAGCTTAGAATTCGTGAACGAACAACATTATACTGAACATAAGTGCCTTCGTGTTATTCCTTTGAAGTAATAACAAAACATGCAATGTTTGGTTGAGTAGACTAAAAGATTGATGCCGTACTTAATTGAAACCTTTCTATTGTTTTGGAGGGAATTTTTATTGCGTTAATTCTCGCTCACAATCTTAAAGTGTTTTTAGAATGATATTATAGCAGATATTCGCTTAATTAGGGGAGAATAACATTTGTTTGCAGCAATTAATGTGAGACTAGCGTAGATTTCGAGCAATCATAAAAAAAATCATTTATCGATAATGTCACTTCTACAAAAATTGTTGGTAAGTATAGATAGAGGGCTCGATATTACAAAAGACAAGCATTTGTTAATACAGTAACGGTGACTTCATTGCAATATCGTCAATCCCCGTTGCAAATGAGATTCAACAAGCGTGCTTCAGCAAATTTCCCATCAGCTTTTTGAGGGTTCATATTGCATATTAATGTTACCAAAAATAATATCAATGCTTGATTCATGATATAGTCGTTCCTGATTGATAGTATTGTTTATACTCTAAACAAGTTTGAGACGGATACCGACGGCTAATGATTTAAAAGAACAACAATAGAAAAAGAAAAAAACTTTGACACTTAAAATACGAATTCGAAAGCAATCATGATCAATCAGAACAAGGTCGGCAGCAAATTCTTAAAAAATAGCCTCTAACATAGCATATCTCTCT
This sequence comes from Mizuhopecten yessoensis, assembly GCF_002113885.1. Lineage (NCBI taxonomy): Eukaryota > Metazoa > Mollusca > Bivalvia > Pectinida > Pectinidae > Mizuhopecten > Mizuhopecten yessoensis. The sequence continues at coordinate 514,324 of NW_018407509.1, forward strand.
GAAGTCTGCCATTGGAGATGTGAGGAATTCCCCATGATATAGGACATAATTTTGTTTCACACGCGCGGCTGTCATATGCCATGTAAACGTACCTGTGTGTATCGTATCTTACGTCACATCAAATTGTGTGTAGCGGTACACCACACGAACACGTGACCGATTTTTCACATAGCGTGTCAATAATGAAATTAATACGGGCCTGACGTTATGAATCACATTGCAATATACACTGATATCTCACGACAGATTATAAGTATGATTGCATGTCATTTGCTATAACCACAAAGAAAATCTGATAAAAACGACTCGTCGACCTCAATTACCTCCATCGAATTATTTTTTTCTTTCTTTGTTTATATTGTTGGAAATGAAATTGATAATGCATTGCATGGATTAGGTTTTGACATATGCAAACAGATCAGTCAATTATCAGTGGCAACATGCTGTCAGGGCAGTTTTTGTCGTTTCAGATAAGTGAAAGATCTGTAATATTGAAAACAAACTACAATCACAGGGGTTTGAGAGATCGAACTGAAAAGCATATGAGGTAAGTTTTAAGGTCGTTACCAAAACCTCGATAGATACAATTTTATTTCCCTGTGCGACATACATATTTGCATTTCTAATAAGGTTGATTCGTATGTTGTGTGATTATTTTGTCACTAATTTTGTTATCTTTGGTTCGTTCGTGTTTTACGTCCTGTTAACAGCCATGGTCATCCAAAGAGGTTTTGGTGATGGAGGAAATCCGGGGTTCCTGAAAAAAAAAAACACCGACCTACGGCCAGTTCCTGGCGACTACGCCAAGTCGGTCTGGAACCCGCGAACCAGTGGTTGAGGGCTAGTGGTAGCAGAATGTCAGACGCCTTTACCACTTGGCCACCAATTTTTATATACGGCATCTGACATCCCTTGATTTGATCTTTCGATGAAGCAAAGACTGCCTACCCCTCTTTAACACGCTGTCTTATTATTTGTGTAATTTTTCAATGATAATTTGTGAATATTACTCTTTTTATATTTTGCCCTGGTTTCATCTATTTCTAATTCGAATTGCGGTTTTGTAACATCTTTGGTATAACATTGTCGGTTCTGCGACTTAAACAAAATGCGAGTCGTTGTCTTTCAAATTTATATGAATAAACATAACCTAGAGGATTTTCACATCGAAATGTCAAGTTTCCGTTTTACTTCCGTGTTGTGAGATAGTGTCAACAAACATCAATTCATAAATAAAGCGAGTAGAAGTCAAAAAATGGTCGAAATATAGAGGTGTTGAAATTTTGGGCTTATATGAAAATACAGCATTAAGTTTTGCACTTTCTCTTTAACGAGGTTTTAGTTCAAAGGGTGAAATAAATGTTCAACTTGAATTTATCTGTTCATCAACAAACCGAAGTTTTGAATATATTCTCCCTCACTCCGTATCTCCTGACTCTGTATCGTAGGTTTGGGCTTCTTGGGTAGAAAACCCTCGATAAATAGTTTATTGGTGAACAGAACGAATTTAGGAAGAAAACCTGATACATACTAAAGCAAGCTCTGAACTAAAGTATCAGCTGTGACAAGTTAACTTAATAAGGGAGGGGGCTGGTGTGTTACTACTGAGGAAAGACAAATAACAGTCGAGAAAAAAACGTGACAAACATGTGGCACTGAGAAAAAAAGGAACAGTCAGGAATCAAAGAGAAAAAAGTATCAAACATAGGTCAAAGAGTAGAGAGTAACGCACATAGATAACAAAAAAAAGAGAGTAACAAGCATGAAAGAGAGGGCGGTAACACACAAAGGTCAAAGATAACAGAGAAACAAGCAAGAGTTAAAGAGAGGAATATAACAAGCAATAGTCATGGAGAGGAAAGGAACAAGCATGTAGAAAAGAAAAGGGAGTAACAAAAATACTAGTTTAGGTAGTGTTATTGACGAGACAAGACACCATTTAGAAATTGAAATGAGTTGGTCAAAGAGGGGAAATGAGAAGTACAATGTACGAGATTAAAAAAAGCAACAGAAAAAGTTTTACGAAAAAAATGACAAATATGTCGCAACAGCGATACAATTTGAAGAGAGTTACTTGGCAATTTGAATATGAAGAGAACACATCGTCCATATTTTGCGTGTTGATGTGCAGTGTAAGCATTATGATATATCATTGCAACAAGTGTTATTGATAAACTATAGCATTGAAGTCAATAACAATGTTGTCCTAAGGTAATGTTACATCCTCATTGACGATGTGTCTAATCCCCTTGAGTTGCTTACAATGCTCATGAAAGCAATTAAAGTTTTTAATCTATTAATAGGTGAAGTATGACGCAGTAAGACAGACGCTCCTTAACAAAGCGCTGTCGTGTGTCATAACTGTAACGATGTTTTTAAACTTATATATTTCATAGTCTGCCATAACGAAATACTTTGTCTGAGATCACTGCAATGTATTGGTCAATACGGACCGTGAAGAAAATTACAGGTGGAGCTAAACACTTCCCAGATAGTTTCGTGTTTTATTTTCCCTACAACACTTTCTGTTGGAAATACTAATTAAAGCTTCATCTATTAAACATTGTTTCAAGTTAGTATTCAAAAATAGGCTTCCAGATAATGATTAGCAATATTAGAAAATTTGATAAATTAAAGCTTCGTGATTTTTTTAATTTTTTTTTTTTTTCCTTTTCAAAGAATTCGTGAACTTTCCATAAATACAAACAGTGAAAATGTGTAAAAATATAGTGATACACCTAGATATTAAAGAAATAAATAGTTTCAAACTTGGTTAAGTCTATAATTGGAGGTTTTAATTCATAAGACCATTATCGTCTTTCAATCTATGTATGAGGGTCAGCCAATTAACAAAAAATATAAAAATTCTTATCGCGGACGTATACAATTAATGTACACATCGAGGCAATGTAAGATTTGAAAACCTTTTATTTTTAAAGTAGACCCACCCTACACTCACAAAGCAACCATGTACTTCTCTTCAACTAACAGTCCGTGTGAAAGGAGTATTGAGGCGTTTCAAAACCAATCTGACGGTAATTCTGTTTGTATGGTATACATCTGTGTGGATTACAGTACAACTAAACCTGCGTATCTATATTTTTAAAAACTTCCAATAGGAACCGATGTTTAAAGGTTTCCTGAACCCTACTGCTTGCCGCTCTTTTTCATAAGGAAATAATTGCGTTGTCAATTGTTACAAAGAATAACACTAAAAGTTGTATGGAAAAACACGTGTTTTTTGCGAGTAACATTTTTTTTTTGTGAAAAACAGACTGGAATATAAATAAACTAGAATTTAATACTCGCGAATTGGAGAATTAAACAAGAAAAATCAGTGTTGTTGTCATATTCACGAATGTAAATCCTCGCGATTGGTCATTTATTTGGGAGAACAAAACGCGAAATATGTATCCATGAAAACTAAGAGATTTGAAGTAACTTGTACGTATTGTTTTCATATGTAAAGATCAATTTGTTTCATCATTTATTCCCCCTTATAATGTACTTTGAGAACAATAGAAACCTCGCTATTGTGTTTAACCTCTAGTGGTTAGAGGATACAATTGCCTACTCGTACATGAACACATAAATCGACAATCAAATCAATAACCAAGCAGATAATCACGACAAGGGCAACGAGGTTAAGACAAAGTCTGAACCGGTGAATAACTAGACACAAAAATCGACAAATTAATCCATAACACAAACGTAACAACAAAAGTGAACAATATATTTCGACTGATGAACTACTGTAATGATCAAGGATTGGCATCATTTGCAAAGTTCACCAGAAAGTCGACATGGGCCTATATTTTATCTTCAGTAACGCAGTGTTTCAGTGTTACACCCTATTTTTAGTCGGACGTTCAGACAGTGCTCTAACACTACATGTTATCCTTTATAAGGCGTAGAGACAGTGCTCAAACACTACCTTTTATCCTTTATAAGGCGTAGAGACCGTGCTCAAACACTACATTTTATCCTTTATAAGGCGTAGAGACAGTGCTCAAACACTACATGTTATTCTTCATAAGACGTAGAGACAGTGCTCAAACACTACATTTTATCCTTTATAAGGCGTAGTGACAGTGCTCAAACACTACATTTTACCCTGTATAAGGCGTTGAGGCAGTGCTCCAGTGCTACACGAAACCCTTGATAAAACGTTGAGACAGTGCTCCGGTGCTACATTTAACCCTTAATACGGCGTTGAGGTAGTGCTCCAGTGCTACATTAAACCCTTAATACGGCGTTGAGGCAGTGCTCCGGTGCTACATTAAATCCTTAATACGGCGTTGAGGCAGTGCTCCGGTGCCACCTTTTAACCCTTGATAAGGCGTTCAAGCAGTGCTCAAATTCTACATTTCATCCTAAATAAGGCGCAGAGGAAGTGCTCCAGTGTTACACTAAACCCTTGATAAGGCATTGAGGGAGATTTCCGGTACAAAATTGTACCCTCAATAAGGCGTTCAAGCAGTGCTCCAATACTACATTTTATCCACATTTTATCCTTATTCATCAGGCACAGAGGAAGTGCTCCAGTGCTTTATTTCACCCTTAATAAGGCATTGAGGCAGTGCTACAATTTACCCTTTATAAGGCATTGAGGCAGTGCTACAATTCACCCTTTATAAGGCGTTGAGGCAGTGCTACAATTCACCCTTTATAAGGCGTTGAGGCAGTGCTACAATTCACCCTTTATAAGGCGTTGAGGCAGTGCTACAACTCACCCTTTATTAGGCGTTGAGGCAGTGCTACAATTCACCCTTTATAAGGCGTTGAGGCAGTGCTACAATTCACCCTTTATAAGGCGTTGAGTCAGTGCTCCGGTGCTACATTTTATTCTGTATAAGGTGTACAAGCTGGTCCAACACTATAGCAGTGCTTAAGTGTAACATCTTATCCTTAATAAGGCATTGGGGCAATGCTCTCCAGTGTTGCACGCATTTACGAACCGGATAATTCTGACTGATAATAGCATCTTTACATCAGTCCGACACAGCCTTCCCTAAAAAGTTCATACTAAAAAGGTTAATGTAAGACACTCAAATGAGATTGTACCTTTAAAGTTTGGTTTCCGTTAATATAAACAGCAAGCCAAAAATGAATTACACTGCACCACACATGGGACCTCTCCATTCATGACTCATTGGTGATGCTAGAGGCCAAAAAGGTGGAAAACCGTGTACGCAATCTATCTACAGTAATATGCTGTGTGTTGTACAGAATGGGAGAAATGTGACTGATATACACTACGATGCAAATACTATATTTACATGGGATATTACATGAGTTTCCATTTTATATAAGATTTATGAAACGAGTTTAAAAAAAAATCAATTTATCGAGCCTCTGGCGAGCTAAAATGAAAAATGTGTGACGGCTTTCATAAATTTCGTATGAAATGAAATGAAAAATGAAAACGAGTGTAAATCCTTTTTATCACATCATTAAGAGTATTCGTGTAAAACGACAATTTTTATGCAACCTTGATATGTGAAAAGCCTCCATTTTGACCCCAGTGCGTAAGTCTGTGATGTCATGTACTTGCCCGAGGCGTGAGATCACAATTGAAACTTGCAACCACAATCACAAAGCTGATAGGTCATATTACACGGGTAATACGCAAAAAATATGACATAAGTATATTCAATGGATAACACAGTACATTATGTGATAAATATAGTTAATACAATTCTAACCTGTCAAATGAACAAGTTGTGAGGTATATGACGCTTTTAATTTAAAATATATATTTTACTTCAAGGGTCCCTATTGCTTTTGTAATCGACTTTGTGCAAAATGTACAGTTGCTTCATAATGTAACGGAAAGTTTGGCTAGTATCTGACCTTATCGTTTGGCAAAAATACAAACTCAGACATAGAACAAACGCACCAACTTTGGATTTTGAATGGTTTGCGATTCACTTTTGTCTCGTATATCTTTGAAGTCTGTCTGAAATAGATACATCATTTATAATTACTTAGGATTTATTTCCCAAAACTGATCAACTCCTAGACCAAATTAGCAGTCCCATGAAACAAAGTACCGGTCCTTCGATATCACCCTATTACCATATCCTATTTCTAATCTGGTATGTACGTGTCCGACAGTAATAGATCTTTGATAATCTGAGTTATGTAATATGAGTTCAGCTCATAATTCACGACAGCAGAAGAGAAGTTACAGGGTAGCATCCTTAAATAGACAGTGTGCGTCCGGTGTGAGGTAGTATAAGGATAATATACTTGGTTGCAGACGGATATTATCCTGCGTGCCTTGTGTACAGCCATGCTGACATCGTTGACTTATTTGAAACCTTCACAAATAAATGGTTGACCGCAGGATGTTAATAAGACTGAGCTTCTAAGCGCTATTCTGTTAGTAAGAATACACGAGGAAACCTTAAGTGTAACGTAAGTCTGGCAAAATAATGAAAATAGCCTCTGGGCAATAATTTCGTAACCTACATGCACCACAAATAATTTAGATGATTCCGTCAACGAAATGTTCTCCTGTGATTGGTAATTTATGACATAATTGTGTTAATTAACTACGGTATAGTGTTACTAGTACTCTTATTGTAGATATGAAGTTACCGCAATAATAGCTCTCAAGAGCTAATGTTCCTTGTTTACCTGTATGCGACGTTAAATAAAGTTTCTTGTATATTGTATCTGGTACCGTTAATATCTTAATAGGTTTGGTTTGGTTTGGGTTTTATCTTTGTTTTACGTCCTATTAACAGCTAAGATAAGTTAAGGACTGATCTCCATGTGTGCTGTGTACGCGGGCGCTTGTGTATGTGTGCCGGAGACAGGGTTTGTTGTTGTACTTGCCGCCTTGTATAATAGCGCGGATCTGATGCCGACTTTATAGTGCTATCTCACTGAAATACCATGCCAAAGGCACCGAGCAGAGCATTCTGCTCTGGTCACATAATAATTACAATCTTAATATTTACTGTTGCATATATATTGTGATATTTAAAGTCTATACTAAAATTCACTCAATAACCATTGTTCACGCAAATCGGAATTATGATCTGGGTACATATTATGAACAAAGGAACCATAAGCATGGAAACCCTTGGGGAAAGTACAACGAGAACAAGACGATGAGTTCCGGAACGGTAAGCATCTTCTTTTTCATCGAGGAAATATGTCGGGTAAATCAAGGTAAACTCCAATTAATAACGACAACGAAACAACAGGGAATCCAAATGAACCATATCAAAAACATCGACCTTCATATGAACGTAACACACACTGGTTATTGCAACTTTAAGAAGCACGGTAGTCTAGTGGTAGGACGACGGGCTCATGACCGAAGGGTCGCGGGTTCGAGTCACGTCACGGCACTGTGTTGTATATTGGAGCAGAATACGTTACTCCGCTTGTTCCAGTCTACTCAGCTGTAAATGAGTACGTGGTTGGGCAGTGCTAGAATTGTAGAATGCTAGCTGTGAGTGCTGAAATGGCAGCACCGGCTGTATACTCCCCAGGGAGTTGAGAAAGATAATTATAGGCTGGTTGCAAAGGCCCTATAACCACGGATATTAATTTATGAACCGCTTTGAGATGACCTACGAATTGAACTAGGTTGTGATAAAGCGGTATATATGAAATTCGAATTATTATTATTATTTAAGATTTGGTAATAGATACAGTTTGTCAATAATGAACTACACTGCATCATACAGCTGTTGTGTCCTTCTAGAATTCATCGGTGATGATGGGGCCAAAAAGTTGGAAATTCCAATTTGTCTAATCTACTCTAGTGACAGAATGCGGGTGTTGCGTGAAACCCCTTAATTTTATTTTTTGTGAAGAGTAGTGGTCAATTTCAAGTCGCAAAATTAATAAAATGTGTATATTATGAATCGTGCCACTACTCAAAAGAGATAGCTGTGGCTATCAAGGCTACGGCATACTTCGGGGACTAAATTAAATCCACCAGCAGAGTCTACCATCCTGAATCTTGAAAGATTGACACACGAGTGAGTGCACCTTTAAAACAATTTTAATAGATACTGTATGCCAAAAATTAATTTCACTGAATTGTACAAACAAAAAAATAGCATATTTTCCTATGAGATCATGAGGATGATCGTTAATTCTGCCCAGTCTTCCTCAACCTTAGACATTGTAGTTTTGTCCGTTGTATGAATACTTAAGTTATAACAAAATAGGTAACTTGAACTGTAACGCTGGTAATATGGAGCATGCACTATATCACTAAGTCATGAATGTGTTATGTTGATGTGTTACGCCGTGGAGAAAAAACACGAATGTTCTCACTGTATACTATTACATGACATAGGTTCCGCAAAATGTTCGTCATCATTCTGAAATATTGATTTACATACGAGGCAGGTGTTAAGAGATTATAACAAGTGACGAAAAGTTTTATGCTATCAGGTGACATTTCACAAGTCGTTGCGTTCGTAAACAATAGCTTAAGGCAATGTTGGTGCCACGGAAAAGTCTCCGCTATCTTTGTTTATTCTATTCTGTCATTTGAGAGGCTGCCATCAGCGCATTGATATTTACTTTGTACCAATGAACATCATTTGAAGTGGCATGGTATTGCTTAGTCTTATTTTTAAACACTGCTTTCATTGAAGGCTCGTACATAAACCAAAAGCAATAGACGAGTATGTACCTGTTGAACAAATGATTTGATAACAGCAGATATGCTTGACTTATTACATTATATTTTTAAGATTATTCTTCCAGCAACATGCTCATGCAAGGAACCTTGACCGCTATGAGTATCCTGTTAATTATTATCTTATTATATCACATTTTACAGTGTCCAATCTAATGTAAAGGAAATTACAATAATACGCTTCATTCAACTCAATCAGGAAAGAGTCTCGAAACGGCCTTGACACAATCAGGTAACCCAAATGTGTATGCATGTTCTAAACGAGGTAAACGTGTTTTCCTTGGTATGTGTCCGTATTTTAAACAACTCCTTTATAATCTCACACCTCTTGAATACGATAGCACATAAACCATACTACCGATACTCTGTAGGCAGGCTTAGTTGAATCACAAGGGTAGAGTGTCCTGTCCAGGGAAACCGTCTTGCGTTCAATACGCTGGTACAAACGATGCTTAATGTACTATATGTGCCGCACAAAGTAACCAAATTCCTTTGTGTATATATGAATACTCTTGAAATATTGATCAACTTTTTCACAAATTCTCACACGGATATATATATCTCACAAAAAAATACTTGTAGTATACATCTTATAGTTTTCCCCTTAAGTACACGACACTGGAAATATAATTTCCATGCCAGCATGTATTTCTTTCTCTAAAACGATTCATTCTAGCCAATGTTTATTTTTGCAATTATATCTCAAAAGATCAATCAGCAAATGTCTAATTTCTCCGACAGTAACAATTACAAATACACTTCATTGTTTAAATTCCGTTGGTGTATATGACTCACAACAAGAGTTACAATTCGCGATCTTTTCACAGAACGAACAAACGCCCATGACGATTATCTCGTGAAAGATTGATTATAACGACATTGAATTTTTTCCCCATAAACTCGTATCGTGAAATCAGTATAAGTAACACAAATTTATTTTGTTTGCAAATCATCAATATTGTTAAACAAATACACATCTTTTAATATTTTGACAGAAATACTAAAAATGTTCATATTTTGGTGGAGGTTATATTTAAGCGTTTTTAGTACTTTAAATACTGCGCTAAATTATTAATGCGCCCATTGAAGTTCATGCGTATTATTCTCTTTTGTATATTGTGTGGGTGCGCCAATTCATCAATGCGCACACCTGTTACAATTTGATAATGCGCTAAAATTTGAGTACGCTAAAATTAGTTATGTTACAGTAATGAAAGCATGGTGTTATTTTCTTTTTCTTTTTACTTTAATCTTTTGGACATACCGATGAATGTGTTGATAGGAGAATTTATTGAATGAAAGTCAATATGTAGCTTATCTTTTACTTGTTTGTTCGTATTTTCTAGCTAGAATATATAGTATGTTTGAATAGGAAAAGTGGTACAATAAAACAATATATACTTACGTATGAAATCATCGGCAAATTCCAGGCTGTGGCCACTGTAGCTTCAATGGCGCACGTGCCGTCCGGCCCTATGAATCCGAATGTTCCGTTCATGTACTGGTCTGTCATTGCTTGGAGGGAGTCCATTGTATCTTCCTGAGTGTCCGCGAACAAGGTTTCCATAGAATAGCCAGGCAACAATTTCGTTTTCGTGTTGACATCTTTCATGGCTTGAAAGTAGGCACCCCCAATCCACTTACCCTGCCCCTGACCCCAAACAGATGTAAGAAAAGACATTTTCACTACCCCGGGGATCGTCCCGGGGGTCACACTGGGACACTCCAATTCCACACCCACACAAATGGTCACACACAAGCTAAGCCAAATCCACATCCTTCCTTCCAAAGTGTCACAGTCCAATACATGAATATTTCCAGGGTAGAACTTCCATGGTAAACTCCGTTTCTAAGCCACCGAGCCCTCACTCAAATCTCACTACCGCAAATACGGCCATCCTGTCTTGACTGCTAGTCATCATGTTCATTCAGTGTTATAGGTCTCCGGCTTAACCTATAGTATCTGTGAATCAAGAAACAGTGTGTTAAAGTCTTATCTACGATTCCACTGCAAATAACACCGGTTCCGCAGATTTCGATTATACACGGTAAATGGTCTGTGCTAATACACAGCCGATAATCATTCACCTTCACAGATGTGTTGTCACACAGCAAACACCTATGAGATAGATATCTGTAAGTGTTTGGCCTCACGTATCGCTCGTTAAAACTTGAACTGTGTGCTATATTGATCTACAATACAACTTTAATGCTCTTTATAATACATATTTACCCCTGCTCCGTCACTTCAAAAGCCAACAAATGGCCGATCACCTCCCCCTTTTTCCTAAGCAAACATCCTGCCACACTTATCAAAAATCTCCTGTTGTACGTAAAGTATCCTCGCATAAAAGAACCCGTTTCAACTCAGCCGAGCTTGACTAAAAGTAATATTTATCTCTTAATGAATATATAAATATTATTGAACTAGTAAAATTCCGTGCTTGGTAGACGTCATTCTCGGCATTGTTATTTCTCTTGTGAACTATAGCTGATCGAGACTTTCTGTATAATAACTGTTACAGCGTATATAGGCTCCCTCCCATTGGATAATCGCACGGTAATAGATATACGTTATCGCAAGATGCAAACCAAGAGCAGGCTAATTATGATAATATCCGTGTCCCGAAAGGCTTACAGACAGTAGATGCTACTTCCAATTTGCGATTCACAGAAGGAATGAACAAGTTATTAAATTACCTAATTACACTAACAACTGATAAGTATGAAAAGACAAACAGCAGCTCGTTAAAATTATGTTGTCAACACAAATATATATATATATATATATATGCTACCGATTAAATTTCAGTCAATTGGTGATATGCTGCAGCGAGTCCAGTGTTCATAACAATGACTAAAGCTGTGCATCGCGGTATTGTTTGTCAATAGATTCGCATGTTTCATCAAGATAAAATGGGATGTCACATGAGCGAATGACGTTCATTTGACTGTAACATCTTTGCAGACAAACTGAACGCAGCTATTATTCAAACCCGGGTATTTTAGTGCGAATTCCAGGAGGAAACAGTTGCTTTTCCTTTCATGTTGAGGAATTAGATGAAGACAGAATTTGGTCCAAAGAACGCTGTCAGTTTTGTTATTTTGTAATTGAAGTTGAAAGTGAATTATCTAACCGTAACCGTCGAAGACTAACTTTCGTTATATATATATATTGTGTAGCACATATATAGTTTATTTTATAAATGTTCCGGCGCTCTGTTGTGTTTTCCAACGAACTTTGGTAGCAAATAGTCATATACGACAGAAATACATGTATTATCATTTCCTTTTCCACAAAAATATTTCCGCCATGGGTATTTGATTATTAGACCACTTGATGATAAAACCAGGAGCATATCCGCTGCGCTTTTGGTCAATATATGTATGTCAATTAATTCCTTTACCATTTCTTGTAATAATGTTAAAAAAGTTTAGTCGCCCTTAAAAGTCCTGCGGTCTAATATTAATATGTAAACATGTGTATGAATATTGATGAAATAATAACAATTATGAATTAAAGAATCCCGTTCCACTGCCAGAAAATATAATCATGCATCAGATCTAGAGACATTGCTTCTGGTATGATTCGAGCATAAATATATAAGTTATAAACATAAACCCATAGCTACTTGTAGCGGATCTTTCTATAACAAGTAATTAAATTAAAATGAAACTAAGAAAAAGAGATCATCAACGGTGTTCCTAGTGTACAATAGCAACAGGGATAGAGCGGTTTCGAGTCCCATTTATTTCTGATTACCATTATGTTGCTTTAACCAAATAAGTTACTTAGTCAACGATAGTAATCTGGCCCATTCGCGCTAGATATATCCCAAGAGAAATTACGGGGAGGATACTCTATGTACATGCCCAAAAAATCTACCGTTGAATTCCGTAGTGTTTTACCTTCAGTGGAACATGGACCCTTTATTGAAAAATAGTTAAAGTCTGTATAACGTAGAAAAACGGTGGGATTGTTTACCTTAGCTTAGCCTTTTTATATAAAATCACCAACACGTCATTCGAAATCCGATAGACAATTTACATGTTACAATGATCGAAATATTCTTAGTGGGGCGCCTTTGTATCACACGCCACAGCAGCTATAGTGTTTAGCACTATTTACCCGATTTAGATGTATATTGTTTCATTGAGAAGTGCTTGTATTATCTGACGTCATGTTCATGTCCGCCCATCTAAGCTTACTGTCATCAACGCAAAAAAGCAAATTGACAGAAATGATCGTATTCCACAACGACATTGTTTCTCATAACTCCAGTGTTTACCGCGCAAACATAAATAATTACACACATAATTGCTCACGTGATATTAGACAGAAAAGAACCAAAACAATGCACCCATTCATCGATGTCAAAACAGCAGTGGTATTGAATTAAATGGCGACAGTTTTCCTCTAAAGACGTTATAATGCTATGAACGCATTTGACATGCTAAATACAAAACAACATAGAAAATCAGTCCGTCGTAAAACCTGGGAGTGTATAGCGGTCAATAGGCGACACATTCTAACAAAAACACCTAGGGAAAAAGGCTTATTTCGAACCAGGTTATATAGAACATATCGTATTTGCATGTTTGTACATCACCTTTAGTGCCACTGAAGAGCCTTTGTCAGACGGAATGACAAATGAATGCTGTGTTGACTTTGCTTGGCTTTCTGCATCGACTAACCGATGTTTTAAATAGGTGTTTAGATGGCATTCCTATCAGCTGTGACTACCAAGGCTCAAATGTTGACGTCATCATTATTACGTCATACTTGTAATCGTTTTGCATTTTCACTGTATGTATATAAGCCTTCATCATTAAGACGCCATTCACACAGATTATGAATGCCGTGGCCTGATTGGTGACGTCATCAGTTTTATGACGTCAAAGCTGTTACGTTGAATACCAATGACACTCCCCAGACCATTGGCTTTTCCGTTCATAAAAAAGAATATACGATGATTTCATTATTTGAACTTAATGCTGAATAGTGGTAAGTGTAATTAAGTTTATGGTAAATATAAGTACTAAACTGTTTTTGGTTGGCATTCATAGGAAATATGAATGGCATGCAATGGCAAATTTAATAAAGCGTAATGCTTAAATAAAATAGAGAGAAAAAAATGCGTTAATTATTTTATTTGTTGTTTCTCTTTTTATCTTTCTGTAAGAATGATTAAAAAAATCTCAATTTCAAGATAGCTACTTAATCTCACGATTACGGTTTCCCTAAACCAGCGTTAAAGAGCTGTAGAGAACCGATTCGACACATTTACATACGTTCAATGGATACAACGTTAGTGGGTAATTTTGGAGGCAACATTTAATCCCTACAAACTGCCTTCCAAGTTCAAATTACGATACATGCTATACATGTATATGTGTCTCATTAACTACTTTGATAGATTGGTTAGCTCGATTGATAGCTTGATTGGGCTCTTCTATGTCTTCAGCTTAGGTCATGTGATGCAGTGGTCCGTAGATGAAGGGGCCACATTGAAGGGTCATTTTTAAATGTCATCCCTGAAGAATGGCATATTCTAAACAGTTCATCCTGTCATTATTCTGACAAATGGCTAAAATAACGCCACATAGAAAAAAAGGTGTTGATAAGAGACGGAAAACAGGTAGACACTTGAATAGGGAAGTACTGTAAAATCATAAATTTTCGTGGGACATTAAATTTCGTTTAGTTCGTGGATAACAAAAATCCACGAAATTAAATCCCCACGAATACATAAATTTTGTATGATATAGATAGGGGAAAATCAGAAATCAGCGGAATATAATGTCCTTGATACAGGCTATTTTATAAAAACCACGAAATTTTAACCCAACGAAAATAAATGATTCTACAGTAGTCGTTTCTCTCTACAGGTTGCTGAAAAACAATGACACACGCTTCAATGTTGAAGAAGCTGTAGAGAAACGGCAAAAAGTACCTAGCATCCTACATGTAACTGATCATCAAGCTATGTCATGTTGAATTGCAGTAATCGCTATCTAAGACTTGTGTAATTACGTGCTGCCAGGGAAGGTATGATAGAATATCGTTTGACGAATGAAACGATCAGATTTTGCATGGTGTTAAATTGATGTACTCTGATTTATTTACATTGGTAAAAGGTTAGGCCCGCGTAATCATCATGCGAGCTCTCAATATCGGAATTGCGTCATTACTAACAAAATAAAAGGTTCGTGTGTTGCCTTCTGTCCTTTATGCTTACCCCAATATATTAGTTTCAAACATATTTTCTTCCTTAGCAGTATTCTTGAGATATATTGCAAAGAGATATACAATTATACTGGCTAATGAGATCACCTCTATTAAGAAACCACCTGTGTAAACAGACCACTTTTAATGTAACACACGTAAGTGATTTTTTTTAACTGAACATGTATCAACACTACCTGTGTTAAGAGACCACTTTTTGACTCTCCGACGATGGTCCCTTAATACAGGTTTGGCTATAATGTACATGAAATAAATATGTAAATTTACAATAAATTCTTTGATGATTACTAGGATTGGTTGACCCTGTGCTCAACCCAATGTACATTATGATGTCCTCGACGCGGGAAGTATTCCATTTATCATAATTGAATTGAATTGAACGATGCCTTCTTTAATGTAAATTGTAAATTATAAAGGTTATAAGACGAAATAACATCCACCTGAATTGTTAATGTTGAGAAAAGAAATATATATAAACTAGCACAACCGACATATGACATATGACCGTCTGTGATCACTAGTCATCCACCACTGGGTCGCGGGTTTGAGGCCTACGTGAGGCAGTCGCCAGGTTTTAGTCGGAGGTCGGTGTTTTTTCTCCGGGTACTCCGGTTTGCCTGCAACAACAAAATCTGGCACGTCCTTAAGTGACCAAAGCTGTAAATAGGACGTAAAATGCAAAAAGGAGGGGGGATACAAATTAACAACTTGTCTTACATAAACCCACCATTGTTTGTTTTGCAGAGCACGAGATGATCTTGCAAAAACACAGAGGGCATGCAAACCTGCTAATAAACCAGTACACGTATGAAATTAAACAACCAATTTCTCTCCGACAGTGTTAATGCCCAAAGTCATCACTTATATAATTGACACAGTATATTAATTGTCATAAAACATGCTGTTATCTATATTTTGATACTTATTATAAATTAATATAATAACTGAACACTGTTCAAACGTATTCAGCCTGTCAAAAATACTCATTCAACATTATAATGAAGGATTTGTCGCATATAGCTTAACAATCTAAGTAATAGTCAACAATATATATATATCAACATTATATGCACAAGTGCATCATATTTAACTCAAAATACAAATAAGGGTGACTCGGCATGGTATTGCATTGCAGTAGCAATTAACGTCGGCATCAGATCCGCGCTATGGCAAATTTACCAATATACCCTTACCTCCAGCACACAAACATGCAAGCGCACACACATGACATACATGGAGACACGTCTTTAACTGACCTTAGCTTTTTATAGGACGTCAAAACGAATTATAACCAATCCAAATCACATTAAGGGTCTGTCACATAAACCTCAACATAAAAATACAAGAGTCAATGATATAAAACTCAGCATTCTAAGAAATTACATACCGCATTTCAACATTACATTACACATAGGGAACCCCGTCCTTCCACCACCTTAGATCTCAATAGGACGCTAGACCTTAAAACACCAAACCAAAACAAGGACCCATCATATATTGGTCAAAATAAAAACAAGAGTCGATCACATAAAACTCGGCATTCTAAGACATGGCATACGACATTATAACATATTGATTATATTCTGAATTTATATCCGACATTATGGCTTGTAAGATATAAAATATATATCATTGTTTTGAGAAACCATTTGATATTGATATCGAATTCAAACAACCGGTTAATTAATCAAAAGTCATATCTTAAATGCTTATAATAATGATAATCTGGTACAGTATATCAAGAAGCGTTTAGTTTAAATAAAAAGATTTATTAGAAGATTGTTAGATGTAAATGTCAAATCGTTTTTCACTCTTGAGATATGGCTATTTATTCATTTTTATTCTAACCTTTATAATTGTATGTGTAATACGATTCATCAGTTTGGTATGAATGATAAAGGCTAAGCCTGTTAACAGGAATTTAAAACTTATGTTGCGAGCTTTCGAAAATGTCTGTTTCGTTTGTCAAGCAACGAAAGCAAATTACCGGTGTCTTGACTATAAACCGCTGAAAGCAACTCACGCAGCCACAGTTTGCCTAATCATTAAACTAAGCCATAGAGATATTTCGCCAAAATGCACTATAATACTGCAGGCAGCAAGGGGGACAGGTACCATGCCCCTAAGTGACTTTTCTTTTTCGTCACGCTAGTTTTGTTGATTAACATTGTTTTCTTGAGAGAGAAAAAATGCCGTGCTGATTTCTCTGTCATACAAGAGTCACGAGCAGAGCGAGTTGAGTGTGAGTGGGTATGATGTGGGAGGTTTATCTTCATTCACGTTGCTGTTATTTGTTGAAGAAGATGTTGTTTTATCTTATTTTATGTATGTATATATGTATATATCTGAATTATTTTTTTTATTTCTTAATTTTTTTTTTACTGTTGTTAGTGTTTTGGTTAATATTTCTTTTATATTATGATTTAACATCACGATGCAATTTGTCAACATTCTTTACGACTCATATTTACGTTAAAAAGTTACAATTAACATAAATAAGTGTGTCCGATCGAAAGAATCACGCCAGTCTCTTCTCTTTCAATATAACGAAAACGATATCGACCTGTGTTCGACTTGCGAAAGATTAAAAAGAAGATTTATGTCCAATTGAGTGTATTTACTTCCCAATTTAATCCACTGCCTCAATCTCGTTCTAACTTAATTGGATGAAAACGATTACTAATCATATAGGATATTCCGTTTATGATAATTACATTGACGGCACAAATTCTATATATTTTTTTGTTTATCTTGATGTGATCTAAAATTAGTTTTCTCTCAATACGATCTTAAATTCGGTCACAAAATGATTTCTTAATTCATTCACCCTTGAACTATTCAAAGCTTTGAATTGGAAAAGCTCAATTGTGTCTTCAGGGGTGAATTAGTTCATTCATGTAATTATAACGTTTTGTAGTCTAACCTCGTCCCCAGCTATTATTTACAAGTAAACTATTTATAACAAGGAGGTATGTCCAGAGGAGTACGAAGTAGCTATTTATAGGCGGGGGTGTTTGTTTTATATACAATTTGAAGTTTGACGATAATGCATTGCCTATCAGCGTAGACGTGGCGTGTGCAGTAGCACGGTTAAAGTAAGGCGAAACTGAAGATAAGAATGCTTTACGAAGGAAAACGTTTGGGTATTTGAGCTATATCAATACTGCTAAGTTTTAACATAATTAACTGAACATGTGAAATCTCTCCAAACAAATGACTTATAATGACTAGGCAATCTACTCAAAGCATAGTCAGCTTAAAGGACTCCTAAAAAAAATTTAAAAAAAAAGCTTTATTGAAAATATTTTGAAATCCGAAACAAAATCGTTTCACATTTACTAACAGTTGTTATGAAATTGAAAGTGATTGAGCGATGGAAATGCTAGTAAATACGACATTTAACTAATAAAACATGATTATTAGCTTATTTGTTTATTCATTTATCTATTTTTAGATTTCAGCTGAACTATAATTAATATTATGTTTATTCACCAAGGTAAGTTATTTCAATATTGGCACAATCTGGTCTGCCATCAACATTGCTAACGTAGACTGATGCAACGAGAGCCTAGATGGTTAAGCTAACCAGACTGAGGTCAGGAGTATAATATGTTCGGCAATTATAATTTATGAGATTCCTCGACTAATATCTCCAAAGAGTCTACACGCATGTTGTGCATAGGAACACGAAAGGAAAGAATACAGCTGACAATGCAAGGCTTTCGTAGCCCTAAAATAACCGCGGTTATTTTTCACAAAGAGTCTAGTAATAATAAGGTAATAATGATAATTTGAGGGTCTTATATACCGCTTTATCACAACCTAGTTCGTAGGTCGATTCAAAGCGGTTCACAAATTATTATCCGTGGTTAAAGGGCCTTTGCAACCAGCCAATATCTTTCTCAACTCCCTGCGGAGCATACAGCCGGAGCTGCCATTTCGGCGCTAACAGCTAGCATTCAACAATTCAAGCACTGCCAAACCACGTACTCATTTATAGCGCTGAGTAGACTGGAACAAGAGGAGTAAAGTATCTTGCTCAACGATACAACACAGAGCCGTGCCGTGACTCGAACCCGCAACCCTTCGGTCACGAGCCCGGCGTCCTACCACTAGAATACCGTGCCTCCACGTAGTCAAATTCAAGACTACAAATAACAGATATAGGGCTCTAGCGATTGAACAATGTTCACTCTGTCTAGTCATCTCAGCAATAAGTGTCTGGATGGTTTACCACTGTGACATACTCCCACTCGATAGGGAACATAGTATCCAGATCCCTACGTGGGGGGTAATGTTGTAAAAGAGAACAGTTTTGAAAAACAATACATTACTTTTCCAATGCCTGAATCCTCAAACACGTTCTCATACTCAAACACAAATTGATTTTGTGCTCAAACACATTTTTGTTTGTTCTGGTGATAAAAAAAATGAATAATGGACCATTGGCACGCAATTCAAATTTCTTGTTCTGGTTATAAAGATGAAATAATGTATCGATGATTTGTAAGAATATTGAGCACACCTCAACCCGATAACACTTTTAAAATGTTCACACTTTTCTTTTTCACCGTGTCAAGTGATTAAGCGAGTTGCAAGAAAGTTGGTTTGAGTACAGCATCCATGCCTGAGCATGGAAACGGTTTTCTGAATATGGACCCTGGTATCTGCCGTTCGGGATAAAGGGAAATATGCACTTGTTGTATCAATAAAAAGCGAATAGAATAACCGTCATCACTGCGACACTTACAAATAATCAGTTTATAAGGATCACTGTCCTACCACACTCTGATTTTTTGTACATACAGTTACCCCCCTAAATTTTGTTTTGACTATTACTGTAGGACAGTTGGGCCAGTACAGTTCCGTTTACCAGTCAGTTGGCTCGGTTGTATAAGAATATAAGGTTCTGGGTTCGAATCCCATCCTAGCAACGTTTTTTTTTTATTCAGAACACTTTATGCTGATTATAAAATTTGTTTATTTAAACTTGATTATTTTTTAATCAAACCCGCAAAGGTATGGTTTTCGTTTCAAAAATGTATTGATCAAAGCTGAAGTAATGTCGGAAAAACAGTTTCCAATTCAAAGTTATAGTTTTAGGCAGTGGCACAGGGATCCTTAATATGTATGATCAACAAGCAATTGCACACAACAATAATACTGACTTAGATGGTCATATGTCACAGTGCCACAGGATAGACCTAGAGTTATAAGGTATCGGTTACATTTGATATAACCAGACAAATATTTCGGATAGAAATAATACAGAAAAAATATTGATTTATTGATAGCTAGGTTATTTATGGTCTATTGACACAAAATGTTATTTGACCTACAGGTCGTACTGTGACTCATGACCATTATTAAACCAATCCATATTTAGAAGAGAAAAAAATACATCAGCGAACAAGGTAACAATTGAAAACGTATCACTGTAGAACAAATGGCCAAGAGTAACATTTGCATTAAGAGAAACAATATACAGCGACAGGGATTATTTTTGTAATATTTTGTCTACATTCACCTATAAAAGGACAAGGGATTTTCCTTCAAGGATTCCCTTACCACTGCCAAAAACTATATTTATACCTTGGAAACTGTTTTTCGGCTTCACTATAGATACGCTTAATAATTTCTGAATAGAAAAAAATGTATCTTTTGAGACTTTTACGGAAAAAAGTAATGAAGATAAAATAATCAACAACAGTTATCTAATTTTGGCGCTGAAACCGTTCTCATGCTCAAGCATAGATGTTATGCTTGCGCCGAATTTCTTGTTCCCATTATAAATTAATAAAACAAAAGTTATTTTGGCAATGAGTTGGGAAAACATTGACGAGAGTAAGGGCCGAATACTGTTTTCAATATTAACATTTGACTTTTTGATCGTTTGACATGATTTAAGCGAATTACAAGAAAATTAGTTTGAGCACAGAAACTATGCCTGAGTATGAGAACGGTTTCATTCTCAAACTCAGATTCTGTGCTGAAACCCAATGTAATATTCCAGTTATGAATTAATAAAAATCCATTTTTATCTCAATGATTTGACAGAATGTTGAGGAGGCTAAAAGCCTAATACCATTATCAATATGTTCACCTGGCCTTTTGGCGGTGTCACATGTTTTGAGCAAGGAATACGGGCCTAGGATACGAACTATGAACCTCAGTTTGCTACATTGAGGCTCTAAGTAATTAAGTTATCGGGTCAACGGAAGATTCCTCGCCAAATGTGCGCGACGGATATATCGAAAATGAGATTAATGGGATGTTACTCTATCTTCAGTGGAACTCTCTTGTCTTTTGCCTAGAGTGGGACAGGGATCTTTAAACATTTTAGTTTTCACAGATACTAAGATTATTTCGTCTGTTTTTAAGAATATGATAAACATTTTCTCTTGTTTTGATGTATCTGAACCTATATTCTATGGACTAGCATTCATTAATATATGAGAACCAGCATGTATTTTTATATGGATTGGAAATCCGATAAACATCTTTTGATCTAAAAACTAAACGACTGTATCGGAAATCAATCCTTTTACAGAAATAAGCTTAACAGTACGACCATAAAATGTCAAAACAACTTTGAGTAGAATCGAAATACAATATTGCTTTTGTTATACTATTGAAAGCTAAAATTTCAAAACCGTCTTTTTGAATAGATATTACATCGACATATCTGTAGTGGTTTTTTTACAATGCGACAGATTATTTCACAATGGAACAAACTAATCTCCTTGTACAATGTAGGCGGCCAGATACCACACCCATGATAAATAAAAGATTATCACTGAAAATTGTTCAAACAACAAACCCTGTAAACACTGGGTGATAAACTGATTATCATCTACATTATGTATCTTTTATGTACCTTTTATATTTCATTTCATAAAAAGTCTACACCTAATATCTTCCAACTGACTTTTAGGCTTAATGATCATTGATATCCTCGGTCTGTGAAATGGTAAACAAATAAACAAACAAATTTGAGCGGAGGGAATACCACTGTTGTTGAATATATTTACGTTAATTTGTCCATATATTATTTTTATTTAGGTCTCACAAGGTGTTTTGTTCAGAAATGATTTTTTCAAAGCTATAGTTATGCCGAATGTTTCCGATGCATTGTTCATTTTAGTGGCAGTGAATACGGGGACTACTCAGTTAAAAGGCAAGTACAATTGAAACATTTTGTTAAATTTTAACACTCTAACCACTGTTTTCCTATTCCATCTTCAACCTTGGCTCTGATCCTAACCGAAACTGCTATTTCGTATGCAGACTAAAAATAGATGTCGGACTCTGAGAGGCTACATATCAAACAGATTTTTATCAATATAAACGACAATATAGACGTAAAGCAAAAGCTGTTTTTTGTACAAAACGTTCGCTGTAAATTGAAACAAATTGCTTCATACATAAAGACAACCTTAACGTTATGTAAAGTAGGTCATTTTCACAACCGTTGTTTAACGTTAGTTGAGGGTTCTGTAAACAAGATTGACATAGACACAAATCTTTTCCATAAACGGTAAAGCATATTTGGATAGTTGACCCCAAATGTTATTGTCTCAAGATAAACAGTCAATTACATTTTGACTGTGCCTAGTAAATATTTTGTTAAGTGCAGTTTGTCACGAAACACATTCCATAAATTTATCTTTGAGATCGTTCATTAATGCGACAAACACGCTGATCGTTCAAAAAGTCTGCATATCGTTCATTTTCGTGAAGGTTCGCAAAGTCTTTTGCTTTATCACACCCATTGGGGAAGTTAATCTGGCAACAGAACAAGTTTTGCTGCTATCAAAGTTTAACTTTTTACACAAACAATGTGTGCAACGTTTCAAGACCGACTGTCCCCCCTAACTCAGTCAAAGCTTGACAATGGGACCAGTCGGTCTTCAAACGTTGCGACAAGTTTAATACGTACAGTATTTGTACATAAAGTAAAACTTTGATATCACATATTTCCAAATTGATGAATCTTTTTTTTTTAAATTGCTGCATTTTTACGTTTTGTTTTGTTTGTTTAAAATATTTCATGATATATTTAATGGTCATCAATAGAAAGATAAGAATGATGAAGTATTTTAACTTTTATGAAAGACAGCAATATGTTAACCATGGGAGGGATATTTGGTAATTAAGAAATAATCAACATGAGTGCTTGGAATATATAACGAGGGTGAAAAAATGTTGGTAAAATTATTTTTCCGACATTTTCGAATCCCGAGTTATATATTCCACCATAATGCACGCACATGAGTTGATTATTTTTATTCTACCACGTCAAATGTAACTAATTGTAAAGTTTACCTGTCTTATAAGGCGACATGACCTAGAAAATTCGATATGCAAATTAGACGCTGTTCTTTTGCACGTGCAAGATTTATCACGTGATCGTGTTGCTTCGTTTTAACTTGATCAATGTCGCTCCAACATTTCTCAGTGCGTAGGGTTGGGATTCCCGGATTGCGTTTACTTCTAAAACCATGATCATCGTACCGATATCAAGCGGATTTTCTTAGAAGTGCCAGTGATACAACATCATACGATAGGCCTGACATGAGTTGGCATATTTAGTTGGTTGCCATGACGTGATGGAAAGTCGCAAACCGGCTGATCATGACGCGATCTTCACCTTCACCGACTTCACCGGACAGCTGTGTTTTGCAACCACTGTTCAGACCGATGCTACTTTTTGCAACATTATTCTTCACACACGGTATGTACACTGTAGGCGAATGCTCGACATCAATTTGATTTTTTGAAAGCAGACGACGTTTTGCAGACCAGAAAAACTGAACACGTGTGACGTCAGATACGATGTTTATGTCAATCAATCAAACATTGGCACGTTATCGACATCGTTCGTCAAAACATGAAATCAACGCTTGACAGTACATACACACACTGCACACATCGTGAAATGTACGGCACTACCCAGTGAAGTAAAAACAGAAGTAATTAATAATTTTCCATTTTGTCTTCAGACCTGTACATTTTAAATGTCAATGATTAATATAAACCATTTTCAATGCACGGACCCACATAGATCCGTGTAATCTTTTAAATGGCAGGCCTGTCAAATATTTTGATCCCGCCTGACAGTTATGCTATTTTTGTTAATTCATGATAAAATACGGGGAGGTTGTTGGAACAGCATGCGTCCGAACTATTTCATGTGCATTGGTTATTCGCACGCGCATGGTATATCGCTCAATAATGCACTCTTTTTAACCAATGAAAACCGTCGTTACATTACAGACGTGGTACAATGGTACTCTATGGATGATTCTGGGAGTATTACATACTATAATTTCCAAGATTCAGATAAGTATGTTTTACAGCAATATAAAACGAAAACGAGGATCTTGGCATCACACACCAAAGCAATACCCTTATCCATCCCTTGTTCCATCTGCTAGATACCTGTGTTATTACAGGGAAAGCATATATCCATTCATTTGAAAAATGTTGGATCCGCGCGGGCCTTGGAGACAATTCTTTTACTCAGATCTCAAATAACAATACATGTTATTGATATGAAACCACGATACCAGAGATATGAATCCCAATCCACACATCAAGAGAACTCTAGACTTTAGAGTGGAATATCGAGTTTATCACCAAAATGGGAAATAGCGTGATGGTAGCAAAAATAGATCAGCAAACAATGATGTTTTTGTTCATCAGAAATAGTAAGATTTATCACAAGAAGCAATATCAAACGAAAAATTGATCGACGTTCGCTTTTAGTAGATCTGATTTAATGATAACACATCAAGAATAGGGGACACATTGAAAAGTGATTCAGCAGCAAATTTGTTAGAAGTATGACCCGCGTTGTGTATTCATTACTTTCGGTTACGTAGTGTCCGATTTGTTTATCTTATAATTTTACAAATGGTTTATACCGTATGGTTTAGTTCTGTATAGGGAGTCTAAAAGAGATAACCATTTCCAATTAGTGACGATTGATTATGACTAATATACAATGAAATATAGTTTTTATTTTATAGCGTTATGTATCTGGCATTGTATACATCATTTACCTCAAGGATTTAACTGCCAAAAACGCTTATACTATGGATTAGAAACGTTTCTCTGGTTCTTTTTTTTTTTTTTGCGGGGGGGGGGGGGGGNATGATTACAGCTTCGATCAATCATTTCTGAAACGTTCCGAAATTTTAATAAAAAATATTAAACTATTAATTCGACAAATGTCTGAGTGACAAACTTCAGCGAGGATATAGAGAAATTCGAACCCTGGGCTTCAATTTGTCATACTGTCGCTCGAACCGACTGGACTATTTCGTCTGCGGAAGCGTCTTGGCCCAACTGTGGTACAGCTATATCCAAAAAAGGAAATTGTGGAGAGGCTACTGTAAAAACAACACAGTCCCTGTGCAGTGGGACATGCATCCTTAAATAATTAATATGGTCGTGTGTATTGCAGACGGCACGTAGTTTCATTGAATCAATGTATACAGACAACGCAATGGGTATTATAGGAAGCAAAGTAATCATTGTCGGGGACAGAAACGCTTATATTGTAGGCAGCATAGCTATTGCTGTAGAAAGACACGATTGTGTGTATTTGAGAGAGTATGTCTATCGCTGCAGGGAGTGTGTAGCTGAATTACATATAGACAGTACAACAACGTACCAGTATATACCAGTATATATCATGTGATATATGCAATATATACGTAGCACGGTACATATTAGTAGATTTTTTATTTATTTTTATTTTGTAAGATAGAAATCTAAGTAATGCTAAATAAAAGTGTTTGTCTTCAAACAATGCAAATGAGTAAATTGGATATTTCAAGCAGTTTGAAACGTTTTGTCCGCTCCTTCCGTTGTCTATTCTTCAAATGGTATTGGTTACAATTTTGTATTGTCGAAATCCAAAACCTTCACATTATATTTCTTCTATTCTGATACTGTTAAGTATTTATGATATGTTGGCATAGTCAACACTACAAATTGTTGTTAAGGATTCCCGCACCGCTTATAAAAATGTAACTTTGCACTGGAAACTGATATTTTCTGTCCTGAATGAAGCTTTTATAAATCTTTTATTAAAAAAAAAAAAAAAAAAAAATTAACAAAAGTGTTTGCCGTATTTAAATTTCGGCGAAACTAAACCAGGATTTGAACTCTCATCCTCCAATTGGGATACTGCCTCTTTAACACGTTGAGCTTTCTAGCTAACGGAAGTTTCCTGCCGCAATCGCGATAGTGTTATACCTAACACGAAGTAAAGAGGAAGTTGTTGGATGTACCGAAGACCACA
Organism: Mizuhopecten yessoensis; assembly: GCF_002113885.1. Lineage (NCBI taxonomy): Eukaryota > Metazoa > Mollusca > Bivalvia > Pectinida > Pectinidae > Mizuhopecten > Mizuhopecten yessoensis. The sequence goes on from NW_018407509.1 coordinate 540,556, forward strand.
GTCGAATGATCCAGTAGCTTGTCTGCAGGACAGGGACCCTTAAAAACCTAAAAGTATCGTTATACAGATTGCGTGTCGTTAATGACCTGTGTATCAACAATGAAAACACGTAATCGAGCTTTGCATATTAAAGCTCATAGAAATTATTTCCTCAACACACAAATGCTTCGTCTGGAATCCAGTTACATTTGTTCTTAAAGCAAATAAAATCAGAAACGTGTCATTATTTTGCTTTAAATTAACATCGTTAATCGCCATTTCACTTGGTACAGCTATCAAAATACCAAAACAAGGTGAGGATCGTGGAATTGTAGAAAATGGCGGATGCTTAATAAAGAAAAAAAACGTGGAATGTGTACTTTATAACTACAGATAAGGAGAGAACCAACCCCGTTTTCAGTGCAGTGATCTTTCAATTGATTTTACGAACGCGAATAAAAATAGTGTGTGTGTGTGTGTGCGTGGGTGCGTGGGTGCGTGCGTGCGTGCGTGCGTGCGTGCGTTCGTGCGTGCGTGTGTGTGTGTGTGCGTGTGTGTGCGTGTGTGTGTGCGTGTGCGTGTGTGTGTGTGTGTGCTACTAGTTCAATCTAAAGATCCCTGCCTCACTGCACTGCCGTTTTTCCTGTACACATAACTTCCCTTTGTATATAACTGTAGCACAGTTGGGCTAGTACACTTCCTTTGAACTGGAAGCTCAGTCAGTTTCAGCTATAATATAATATAAGTCTATGGTCAGAATGCCGGTCTAGCCCCGTTGATTTGTTAAACACTCTTCTTGATTATAATTTGTTTATTTCATCTTTATTAGTTTTCAACAGTCACGCATGGTGTAGTTTTCTTTTCAGATTATAGTCTTGCTAGGGAAAACAGTGTTCAATACTTGGTGTTACTTGTCGGCAGTCGATCGGGGATCCTTAAGATAAGATACGGGTTAGTATTGTAGAAAGACAAAACGATGAAAAGCGTTACAAGTAATAAATTAGAAACAAAATTAATATTGTTATTGTCAGCATTGACCTCATTTTCCCGGATATATTTTGCCCGAGAAATATGAAACACGGCTTCTGATAGTGGCAATGCTTGAATGTGACATGTATAATCTCAAAATGGCGCGAGCGTTCAGATAGTTGAATGGAAAGGACTGCAATGCTTTCTAGGAGAAATTTCTTCTACAGCTATTTATAAAAAAGCTTTGTTAATTAATACATATTTAGTCACTATAAGATTGACAATTGTGTAAATTGATTGCAAATAAAAAAAAAAAAAAATGCAAATTAAATCCGAAAACCGTGTGTTCATCCGACATTTTGAAAGTGGAGACTAATTGTTGACCGTAATATCTCCGAGTCTCGTTGTCGATAAGATACCTGATCAAGTAAATACGATACTTTTATCATTTGTATCTGGCATTTCCTAAATTCTTTCACTTCCTTAGTTTCCAGACAAACTGTTAGTTGTCTTAACATAGCGCTATTCAGACGAGAATCCAATGGCAATACGATCCGAACGATCAGATTATATTTATTGTCCTTGGCTTTCGTTAGTGTTACGGGATGTTGTTAAAAAATCCACGACAGACTCTGAAGTCTAATCAGTATTAACAGACGTCTGTTAACGAGTTGATAACGATTTATTGTTCCTTGTTTTCTTTTATTGTTTTATGCTGACAAAACACTTTCAGAATAGACGCAAGGATCGAGATAATTACTCAGGTAGGTGGCAGCCACTCACTGCGTATGTCCGTCTAACCCACTTCTACACGGCTGCTTCCTGGTTCATATGATTTATACCGTTAACTCATCCGGGCACTAGCAGTAAGATACAGTTAGGCTTTCAATTGGATAAAAATGATTGGTGACGTAACGCTATTCCAGAAAGCTATTTCAGTTGTAGATATTAATCAGCCGTCGTCATTTATCGGCTAGGTGCGGCAAATGTTACAGCATTTTAAAAGCAAGAAAATATGTTTTATCAAATGAATTCTTAAATAAACACATGTAACTATAAAAAAAACGTTTTGAAAGGGAAATCGGACTTATGATACGTATTTGTATACGAAAACCATGTAGTGTAAAAGCATTCTTTAATAGCCATAATCAAATAACCCAAAAAAATGGGTTTTATTTTTGAATAACATCAAAACTGTTTTAACGTAGGAGACTTGTATTGAATAAAACATCCTTGTTTTTTTAGTTGGATAGACCACCATGTTTGATATGATAATTAAGATTGGCAGATTAAAAGCAAAATGTTGAAAAGAACTAGCACACACAAGACTTAATAGTGAAGATATACAAATGTAGACCGACAATCAGTTTGATTTGAAACAGAAGCAAAATACAGTTAGAAGGAAATCCGTGCAAATATTCAAACCAAATGTCATTTATGCCTGTACAACACTAAAACTATACGTGTGACTATATGAATTTGCATTTTGTAAAACGAGAAGTCTTGCTTCTGGAGCAAGAGTGATTTTTGTATACTAATATCCTAATACCCTGGATGGTTGGTGGTGATATCTTACAATACGACCAGCAAAACCTAAAGCGCTTGGCATATACAGCATGATAAAAGAGAAATAGGACAAAAAAAATCCATGAAATATTAACAGAAACCTTCAATAGGTCCTCAAGACTAGTAGAACCAGTCACGACCTGCTCCTCAAGAATAGAAACATTAGCTGAAAGACCATTCTAAAAAGCATCAACTACTTACTGACAGACCACCATTCTAACCAATCAGCAGCCACCAACCGGCCAGCCATGATCTGTCAGCAAGTCCACAAAGTTTATGGTACCAAAATACCTAGTCATTTCTTGGACCCGAAAAAGGAAGCTACTTTTTGTCTAGTGTGACCCTTAAATTCAATAGATACACATACTATCATAATTATTCATTTATTTCACGAGGATTACGAACAGCCCAAGGGATACTAGTCGTTTTACTCACATTTAACAATCAAGTGAACGGTACAACATTTACATTATTAACATACAGTACAAAATACAGGAAATGCATGAACATTTACACTGTTCATTCGCACCACTTCATGACACATACACACCCACACACAACACACCAACACACCCACACACAAACAGACAAATACACATATATGGTATCTTCCAAAAATTGTATGGTCGCCTTCGTGATCTCACTGGGCTATTTCATTGTGTGATATGAAGGTCTGATTTTATGACTATCATTTTGCTCATTAGTATGACTTGTTGTTTTGTTGTCACTACCTCGGTTCTCGCTTTGGGGACTTGGTATCTATTGGATTTGACCTAGATTTACATGTTCAGATGTTGTTGATGAAGTAGAAGACGTTTAAACCATTTGGAAACACTTGGTCTAATTCTTCTTGTACTTTTTCAAGAATATCCATGTCAATCTTTCTTCTTTTCAGAGGAATACGGCTTTGTTAACACTATGGTAGGCACTTTCTGTCTCTAATTCACCGTTCCAATAGTCAAAAAGTCAAGAACAGCGTGGCAGGTTGTTATTTTCCAATCGTAATTTGAATTAATGTTTTAGCATAATTAAGCATTAAATAGAAATATAATTTTTCTGAGTGATACCGAATTGACATGTTCTTTTATTGTTTTTGTTGTTTTTGTTTTTGTTTTGCAGTGCTAGTTTGTTTATTGTTTACTTTAAACTATAAACTCGGAGCAAAGCTTTATGATGCCACACTAGATGCCAGATTGATCAATGGACACATGCACTTCCTTAATATGTGCAAAACCTATTCATAAAGAAACGAAAGCAAAGAATCTGAACAGCAAAGGTCTTCATCAACCTTGCTGATACGTTTAAGAATAAATCAAGTCTCAGATTATTTAGGTAAAAGGTAATCAACTTGAAATTATATCACTGACATATCTGTTATGTTAAATGTGGTTAGGTAAGACTACAATATTGTGCAAAAAGGCATTTACAAACCTTTTGATTGATATATGACATAATCTGTTTCGTTCCGCGACTGGGCGGTGATATCATTCAGTGTATGGCAGAATTAAAGGAAATATCAAGTTATAACATCCTACTACACTAATTATTTGTAGAAGCGAAACATGTAGATCTACTTTCTGTCGATTGTAACCGATTCCTTGAAAACCAAAGCTGTCAGAAAATCAAGAAAGTTGCGTTAAGTTGTTATTATCCGAAACACAATTTAAATCGATGTTTTAAATGATAAAACAGTATTTACATAAGGAATGATAACGTTCCTTTTGATGTCTTAGACATCTAGAGCTGTTCATTGTATACTTTTATTTACATGTATACCTCACTGGTGCGAATCTACACTTTCTTGTCACATGTACCATCTTAGCAACTTAGCTGATATACAAGTTAATGTTAACAACCATTCTTAATAATTCCAAGAACTAATTCATTAAAAGCGAAGGCAAAGAATCAGGCGAGACCTTTTTCAAAGGATTATTACCGTGTAGTAAAGATACCAGTCTTGACAGTGAACATTACAACAAAGCACAGCAATATCGATCTCTGATTTGGGACGTTAATAAAGGTTTCTTAAGTCATCGTCTCAAAGGATTCTTGTGATTGAAATATNCGGATACTCAAAAGTCTCAATAATGTGCTGCGGCTTCTTTTTATAGATAGATAGATTTATTTGGTAAAACATTGCATCAATACATAAAGGTACATCACATGGACATTACAATACATGTTTTACCGGGATAACACAGTAAAGTCACAGACTTATTTCCACTGTGGTCCCTAATACGGAATCCTAGGCTTATTTTAAAAGTCGGCTTATTTTCAAGGCAGCCTTATTTTCAAAACGTTTAGACAATAAGCCATTAACTTTTTTTTACAAAGATGGCTTTTTATCGAGATATATTAAACTGCAAGGAATCCAAGACTTACTCTCAAGGTCGGCTTACTTTCAAATTAGGTTTATTATTAAAAAATTTAGGTATACCTTCCCCGTTGTATTCAGCATAAAGATTTCGGCATTCCAATATGGACTAAATGAGAGTCATTTTTTTTTTTATCGATCTGACCTTGAGATTAATTTATACAATGAATAATTCTTAGAAATGATAAAATTCTTGCCCAACACAGAAATTTCTTATTCTGAAATATTGATGAAATTTTGTCACTTTAATAACAAGGAACTCGAGATCCATTTGCATCTCATTTACTCTTCAGAACATGAAATTAGCTATTCGATTTGTTTTTAATTTTCAGCTTCATATCTTCAAAACTCTTCTGACAACAACGACCGTCTCTTACTTTCAACTGCTATGACAAGCACGTTACGTGTCTGGGTTTATTGTAGTTAATTTCACTTTACTTGGTAGTAACATACTAACGTTTATGACTATGCCAGATAGTTTGGTTTATTTGTGTTTTACGTCCTATTAACAGCTATGGTCATTAAAGGACGTGCCAAGTTTTGATGGTGGAGGAAAGCCGGAGTGACCGGAGAAAAACTACAGAACGACGGCTAGTACCTGGCAACTGACCCACGTAGGCCTCGAACCCGTGACTCAGTAGTGGAGGGCTAGTGGCAGCAGAATGTCAGACGTATTAACCACTTGGCCACCGCGGCCCCTTGATAGTTGATCTACCAAATACAAAAAAATGTTTTAAAGACACATGTACCATAGTTTCTTGATAGATGCGTCATTTGTTTACAAAAAAAACCTCTTAGACATGAATACCAATGCACGTTGAAAAAAAATGATTTTCATCATCAAGTGGTTTTAACAAAAAAGGGGAGATTGATCTGGTCAGGGTTTTTTGGTTTTTTTGTCTTTGTGTAAAGACACTTCTATATCTGCTTCTTGCTTGCTTCTTTTTTAAATGTATTGTGTGATCATTGAAAGATGAACGAAAGTCACAAACACATGTAAGTGCACCTATATAATTTGGTGATAGACATAGTAAGCCAACAATACATTGCACCATACAACTGTTTCATTACTTCTAGGACTCATTGGTCATACAAGTGCCAAAAAGTTGGAAATCCAAATTGCTCTCAATAATTTTTCAAAAAGTTAGAGAGGTACTAATAACATTTTAATTCAGTATTGAGTAAAATGGGTATATAACAACCGTGCCACTACTGGCTTTGAAGGTTACCGCAACAATTCCCAAGACCAAACCATGAAAACAGTCTATGTCTTTAACAGAAATTATTAGTCTATTTCTTATACAGATGCACTGTATTAGTTTTGGTATTGTGGCGTAATGATTATGTTACATGAACATGCCTAGGGCAGACCCCAGATAAAGATAAGAAGGAAAGAGGATATCGACGTCATGAACAGTAAACAGACAGAATAAAATTTAAGGAATGCAAAATTGTACGAGATTTTTCGGGACTCGTGTAAGCATTTGTTTCATGTATCATGTATTGCCATGCATGATACGCGAAATTTGATCGGAGCACGTTTTAGTTGACAAATAGGTTTGATAATTAGAGCAAAAATGCAACTCTTTATACCGCTTTGAACACAAAGAGACAAAATCAGAGCTAAAATGCTGGTAAGAAAAAAAAAAGGCAAAACGGGAGGCAAGAAGTCACAAAAGTGAAACGAAACGCAACCCTAGTCCATCACAAAACATCGGAGTTAAAACCAGATGCTATTGATGAGTAAGTGCTAGATATGCATAATTAAATTGCTTCGATAGTGTTCTGTTTCTGGCGCATTAAGAATGGATGATACGTGTGATAATATACAGTGGGGAAGCAGGTGCGTTGGTGGGTTCAGTATATCAAACACTGTATTAATGGTTTACGTCACGTTCCCCTACTTGTGCGTGAAGAATACATGATACGTGCAAATTATGATTCAGAACGCAGCTGTTTTCAAAGAATTAAGTGAACTTCGAACCATGTTGTCTTCATAAAACCGCAAGCGAAACAGGTTATTGAGGGCAGCAGATATAAACGAGTTTATTGTTGACAATTCATTTGATATTCATTGGATATTTCCAATTATAGGGTATTCTGTACATGTGCATAATCGTAGGTCTGATGTTGGGTTTTTTAAATATATTTATCGGAAAGGAAACGAAGCCATGGAATATTTAAGAGACAATAATATGGCTGTTTTCATATATAGGCCTGATATAGGTCGAGGGTTTATCTCAGGTCTGATATGAAAACGGTTTTTATTCTGACATGTTGTATTATATATATATTTATGGATAAAGATAATACTATGTTTTCCTTCTTGTGTTGTTTTTCATAATACTTGTCACTGGCGCTTGTTACGCCACTATTTCTCACCCCTAGCACGAGTTCTCACCAATGTGAGAAACCGTTCAGTCCTCCCAATTGAGTTTGTAGACAAAATGCGTATACTGCGCTTCTTATCATTAAGTCTCAACTTAGGAGAGAACTATTACTGGTTGAGAGAACGTGTCCTCTATGCCAATATTGTTTGCACATTGTTCACCTGTGAGAGAAATCGGGTCTGGTGACATCCTCAATACTCCATGGGTTACGCTCACTTTCGTTCTCTGTACCCCTGGAATATGTCATGGCAAAATTGAGGGATCAGTGTGCGCCACCTTGTGGCTGAGACAATAAGACTTATTTGATCATTTGATGTACACCAAAAGAATATCGCGGTCGCATAACGGTAAAGTTTACTGACTTTGAAGTCGGGTGTCGCTCCTCTGTAATCTGCGAAGGACAGGTATGAACCTAGCGATTAGTCAGGATTTTTTTAACCCGAGACCAATCAAATAGCTACCCTCGTGCCTTCAATTGTATTAAGACATATTCCAGAGGCTGCATGAAGCGAAAATGAGCGTAACTTCTAGCGTATCGAGTACGGTCTGGTGAGAAATCGTGGCGTAGGAGCAATCCTGTATAGTCACTGTCGACTTGTACACATTTTGATCAGGTTATTTAACTTTGAGTTTCAAGTATGTCGTTAACCGTTTAACCCCATCATTCAGTTCAAATTCAAATGAATTTGATAATGACGTCATTTTATTCTTGGCAACGTAACGATTGCATTTCGCTTCAACTGATGTATTGCTCTGGGTTTGAGTCTAAATAACTACGAATTTCGGAAATAAATCGGATTAGTTTTTCAATTGATGACGAGATTGTTAGAAAGTAAATGTACTTCATGACAATTTATATACTTGCGTAGCAATTGAAACAATACCGGATACTCCCTATAGATGGCTGAAACTGTATTCTATATCAGTGTCAACTTTAAAAGACTTCAGAATATTGGGCCGTTGAATTTGCTATATGTCTTAAAAAAGAGACTAATGAAAACGATGGTTTGTTTGTCTCCTAGGCCTTTTTCTGCATTTGATCAATAAACATTTGAGATGTATGCGCTTAGGCCTTGCCAAACCAAACATGAGAATAGTCAGTCCCGCAGAAGGGCTGTCTAACAGTAAGGAAGATGCACTTTACATGGTCCAATTTCGGCAGAGTTCAACAGTTTGGTTTATATGTGTATATATATGTAAAAATACATTTAACGGTAAGCCATTTTCCCTGAAGATTTGAGAATGGAATTTACTTGTGTTATCTTAGTGAACAGATAAATCTACTGCACCCATTAATTGTAATGTTTGTGTAATTTCGTCTACTCCAACATTGTCATGGTGTATTTCTTGACCTCCGTCCTCACCTGACCGACATTGTTATTATGACATTAAACGAACGAAATAACAAACGGAACGGAAATGGCAGTCTTCTGTCAAAGTTACTTCCCTTCGTTACCGCTCTTTTAGAAAATTGATAGACGATGGAGGCTAGGAATGTGATAACTGAAATAGCACAATGACAGCAATTAATCAAACAGGGAATCCATAAGGGGAAAAAAACCGTCAGATGCATAATGAAATTGACATATGCTCATAAATAATACAGCAAACAATAAACTGTTGTAAAATTAGTTTTAATAGGATACGAAACTAAAACCCAACCCATTATAAATATAGTCTGCACGTAATGTTATAACGTCAATTTAAGCTTGATAAACTACTCCGCCTCTTTGTAATAGCATCTGTTTGATTTGAAGGCTGCAAAAAAAAAATCGGTGAATCTTGTTAAGAAAATGTGTTAGGAATGGTATGGATAGTGACGTCAAATGAAGATCTGTGAGGTAAACCATGTGCATGGCAAAAAGTAGCGATTGTTTAGATGTTTATCTTGCGATCCCGGAGTCTGATAAATGCGCCGGGGCAGGAGGGTGGAGGTGACTTGAGTCAATTAAGCCGTCAAGTATGATAGCGCGTTTTCCCATGCAAATTATAACAGCTGTTAAATGTATGTCTCGATTTTTGATAACGGATATAAGGGTCATTTTTTTTAAAATATTAGAATTTCAACAATTTTAACAAGCATTGTTTCCGGAAATTTTGTCAGTCTTATATTGACTATTTTATTTTGGAAATACTGTCTGATTGTATATTAATTTATTAAGATATTTCAACTACATGCATTCGTTTTTCTACCGGAATTTCATTGGAAATAAACAGTGTCAGCAAATAAGAACAAACAGGAAACCCAGAGTTAATACGTCAAAACAACAGATCGAGCTGATCATAAGCAAACACATATCTATTTGTTTCCGTGAATACATACAGTATCTTTCACAAGTATGGCAGAAAAAAAAAATGTTTACGACTGCGCCAGCGTAAGTGAAAATTGTGTACTTTTATGTCACACGGATAAAAAAAAAAAGATATGCAACGGGAAATAATAAAATATTCTTTTAATTTCAGTTTTTAGAAATTCAAAATGAAGACAATGATCCTATAACAGATACAGTGTAGGCGGTAGTGCCTTATAACGGCAAAATTCCATTTACATTGGGGACATTAGTTTATGACTTCATTTTACTTCCATGACGTCACAATCAAGAACCACAACGAACACTCATATTTCAAGTTTTCTGATTGTTGGTTATTTTAACTGGTTTAATTCATCGGTTATAATAAAAACAAAAGTGTTACATTTTACAGGAAAAACATATCTCTTTGTTATTTCTCACTGCAGTGAAAAATAACACTTTCATTTTCATTTTATTAAATGAATATTTTTCGTTATTTCACTGGCAACATGTAAATAAATAGTAACCTTACAAGAAATGCAGGTAACACAAGGAACCGGAACCACATGTGGCGCCATCGTAAAGTAACGATGTCGATTTCATGAAAGCACGTCAATCACTTACGATGTAAGACGGAAAAAAACACGTCTTCAATTACAAAGCAGACCCTAAAATCACATAGTTTAAGGAGTTGAACCGGGACTTCAGATGGTTTTACTATCGCTCATATGTGTCCTAGCCCATCTGTGCTACAGTTATATCAAAACGGAGGTTAAGGGGAGGTCACTGTATAAAGGGAAAATAACACACTGCCATAGGACAGGGAGCCTTAATTAAAAACAAAGATACGATTACAGTCCATCATTTTGGCAAGCTATCAAGACAAAATCCAGCTTTAGTCTAGCTGTTCCCGATGAACTGCAATCTCTTACTTGTTTGTTTATATTTGAGTGCATCTTAAGACCCAAAATGGATTTTATTTCAAGATGAAAGAATAACTACCATCTCACACGTTCAGAAATGTTAAATGACTTACGTTGTTATTAGCTTGCTATAGGTTTTCAGAAAGAAAGGATTTTAGATAAATCTTGTTTATCGATATCTCTAGATTGATGTATGTGTTTATGAATGTAATAAATTGCCAGATGCCGTTACATCCTTGGTACCTATTTTACGGGATTACTGTAACTGCGAAAACATTTACATTGAATTCAGACTCGTAGGGGTCTCTCATTGGCTATTACGTTAAGGCCCTTTAATAAACACTCGTATACCAGAAAGCTCCGCTTTAATTCCGCAATGTTACAATTTCGCGGTGTCGTTTATGGAACAATTTAACGGGGTATAAATTTCTCCAAACACCGCCAAATAACATAAACACTAACTTCCTCATCACAGGTACATGAGAACTCGTAACTGTTGGTATGTTTGAGTTTATCTACACATCAGCGTAGGTCTATGCATACAAATGTACCTATTGTGACGAATTCACAGGTCCCTGTGTTTCGTATCAGAAGTTCTCCGACGGAATTCACATTTTAATCGGACAATAGGATAGCTTTTGCTGTGTTGTTTTACAGTATCTACTAGCTCCTTAAGTCTAGTATACTTTAAATAGCATTTAATTTTACTTTTTTCAGTTTCATGCGTATTATTATCTCCATGAATTTGCGAATAACATCAGGAGAATTATACCTTGAGGAAGTGACAAAGTATTGGTGGCAAAAACAATTGAAAGCGGTTGCTATAAGATGCAAACAAACAGAACTCCACAGTAGCAAACTCAGGTTAGGCGCCCCTTGGGTCATGACCCATCCTCCCACCCTACCCCCAACCCAACCCAGCGCCTTCGCCCCCTGGAACCCCTCTTAAACATTTCTAAGATTACGGATCTGCGTCTGCCATATGTACGGTAATTTTGACCAAAAGATAAAGAAATTTAAAGAGATACAAAAATGTAACCGAAAGCATAACATAATTGTCCTGACCCGATTACAAGTTATTTTCAGATCATTTGATCGAAATCTGATAAAATAAGCTCATTTTGACCTACACGAGAGAAACAAAAGTAAGCTAAGCTACAAATAAAAATTTACTGACATTTTATCGATATATTTAACAATGAGGAGGGGGGAACCAAATCTTCTAATATTTTAACACTCCGGCCTTCCAAGCAGGCGGCCGGGGTTCGATCCCCGAAGTCGCCGTATGCATGAAATATTAGAGAAAGTGTTTTTCTCCTGCCCACACTACTCCAACAACCCAGATGGATTATAACATGGTCTGGGGTGGGCGTTGCGGTATCTGTGCTGTAGCATTCAAGTGAGGTGACACTGTACATGATACCGTTGGAAGCACGGTCCCACTACAAACGGAACACAATACATCCCCAGCACACACACATGCATACACACATAGGAAGATATTAGCCAGGTGGCATAGGACTTGTAGTTAGCGCCTGATAAGGCAGCTCCTGCGAATTCCTCAATATTGTATTGATTAATATATATGCTAATTGTATTGACTGTATAAAATTGTATATCTATGTACTGTAAAGCGCTTTAGAGTGGCTTATGTTAGCTAGATAGGGCGCTATATCAAATGTTGTATATTATTATTATTATTAATATCTGTTGTGAGTGTTCATAAATTCCCTAACAAAGATACATTGGACAGCACACGCACGACATATGGTGTTAATGTGATTTTAACACTGTCTTTGCATGTTTGAAGGTCAACAAAATAATGGAAACTGCTAAACAATCATAATTGTTTGGGGGTATCATTTTCGCTATGCATTCAAATGTAAAAATTGCTTCACGAACACAAAAATTAAGCGAAATATGACCCGAACTCGATAAAATAATCACCCGTTCATGCAAAAATATATGATTGATGTCTATGGCTAGAAAGCATGATGAATTTCATTTCTTGAATAATACATACCCTCTAACATGCCACGGACGTAACACAGCATCATCATTTCTCCCGTTCATATTCCTTCGACGGTCCCTAATTGATTAAATATGATGGTATCTTTTCCAAATTACTTTCCTATGGCGGAGTTAAAAAAATTATCTCACTTAGAATTTTTCATGTTCACACCATTTAAGATTAATTCAAATGGATTCCAAAATGCCGAGTGCTTCACACAAGTAAAGAATTCCCAACTTAAATGTTATTGATTGACTGAAACACATTTTCTAGCGTTATTGCACATTTTGAAACGGCATTTCACATTCTTCAGCGGTATTGTGTTGGACATTGCATTCCATACAAATGTATCTAGGTCAATCAATTCCTCCTCTACAAACACTCCTTGATAATTATTTTTAAAAAAAATGTCTTCCGTTTTGTATGAGAAGAATAAGGCCAGTGACGTGAAGACTCGTTATTTAATGTTTTACGTTCTGCAAATGGTACTGATAGCGTTTGTACTAGAAACATTAGGGCGAGGCGTTCATACACGTTTGCCTTGCCTCCTCTGTGATATAAACCGTTTTACAAATATATTCGATACTGTTAGATAGTCGTATGCAATAGCTAGGCCTGCGGCATATCTGTCCTGTACGCGCCATATCTGCCATGCACGCGCCATATTTGCCCTGCACGCGCTATATTTGCCATACACGCGCCATATTTGCCCTGCACGCGCCATATTCGTTCTACTCCGTTACATCTGATTCCAAATGACGCATTACCCGCTCCCCATCCACCACAGTGATTTAGAAAAATATGTTTGATGGTATGGTCACGCCACTGCCCTACGTCATATTAACATCTGACCCATTTAGTCTTCGGGCGTCCGGGCCCTCAGGCTGATTTGTGGGTTGGTTGATGGGAGATTTGAGAGGGGGACTAAATTCTGAACTTGATACGAAAAAGGTTTAATGGTAGCTTCTAAGTATTTCGTTTAAAGCGCATATCAAGTTTATTTGCATACTTATGATATTTGAGCAAAAACTGCTACTTTTTCAAGAGATTCATTATTAGGTTAAGTTACTAAGTGAATATACAATGAATACAAATCATGTTTCTTAAAAAAAAACATAGCACGAACAATCTTCCAGTATTCTACGTTTTCCATATCTACGAAGAAAACATCTTGCTCTTCTCATTTTTCACCAGTGCCCTTATTCCAGATTTGTGTACCTGAACAAGAATCGTTCTTCATTCTGCATTAGTAAGTAAGTAATGGGGTCACTATTTCATACACGATTCACCGATATCAATATTCATAAAGAGAATATAATATTTTTTGGGATAAATAACAGTTATATATAAATTTTTATATTTTTATTTTTCGCACGTGTGAATAAAGATTTGAAAAATATTCAACCCTCGAGTAAACTGCAGCTGTTGTTCAATAAGAAACCAATAAGTTGCTGTTTAACTCACCCACCCCTGACGGCACATTTGAACTCTTCCATAGCAAAGAATGGAATAGTTCGTTATGAAATTTCAGGGGTGAATGATTTGATAAATCGACTCCGTGGACAGGTAACTTTTCTCCCTCCAAAACAAAATATTGTCTATTGCAACGTCACAATATGGAAAACTACAGAGCCTCAGTGACGTCCTTATTCATAATGCTTTTTTATATTTTCTTTTCACACATAAACCAACTCTCTGAATGGTCGGATTTGTGCAAAAAATACCCTGAAAACATCGTTTTTCACATTGAAAAAAATATCAACTTTAAATCTTAATTACATTATAATGTGTTTGAATATTCTTGTACTTGAAAAATATTTAAAACGTATCACCATCAAGTCTTCCCCGATATTTGAGACACTACTGCTATAGTTTAATTCACAACCACTTATATCCTTAGTGACAATTGAAATAAGACTTTGTTCAACAAATACTTAAGACGCTAAAAGTTTATGCAAACAGAGGACTCGACCAAGTCCCATTGAAGGTGTCAAACAGCAGCTGTTCGACAAAGCTTTCAGACAACTATTGAACTTTCAAAATATTTTGTACATCAAAGTAGAACAGCGTATTTGATTTACGTGATCTGAATAAAAGCTGCATTTAATTAAAATACGCCAGCTATCTGAATTTGATAATATTCAATTAATAAACCAACTCTAATATTTGTACTAATAATACTTTTATTTCTTTAAGCTCACTTTTCAGGCATGAATTGAAAAAATGAACAGAAGTGATCCTACAAATTTCCAGTCATATTTGTCAATGTACTTTAAAAAGTAAGATGAAAGTAATATTAAGCCATAATGCAGGAAACTTTCAGAACACTTGCAGAAAACTTATTTTAATGTATTAAAGAGGAAAAGATTAAAACAAACATGAGGATCGCATAAATAGATCTCATGACATAAGTGAATTGTATAAGGTTTGTCGAAACCACAATTGAACGGCTCTAACTTCGGCAATTTCCGTGACCCGAATATTGCGTCATGAGTTGATGTACTTCCGGTTATGTCAGATTAACGTTATGCCAATGGAATCGTTACTGTGAGGGACTTGTGTGTGAAACACACTGACAAACTGCATATTGCTCAAAATAAAATGTATTTTACTCAGAAGAAAATTATACAGATGCAACGAGCACACGAATAGCGCGTGTGTATTTTGTGTTATGGAAGCCGGATTTCTCTCCCCTTAACGAACATTGCACTTGTTTCAAATCAAATACTGTGATAGCGGAAACCAATACCTTTTGTGGGATCTTAAATTTCCTCGATTTCGTGGGTACAGTCTTCACCCACGAATTCATATGTCCACGAAGTAATAACATGTTTAACTGAAATGTTTTTCACGTGTAAGATGTTTACAGCCGCCAGCTTTTGTTGGTACTAGTAATCCAGCCATTCATGTACCTACGAAACGGTGATTTTTTGTTTTTCTTTTTTCTTTTTTCTTTTTTGTTTTTTTTTCTTTAGGGGGGGGGGGGGGGGGGGGGTGTCCACGAAACTATATGCTGGAAAACAAGAAATAAGATTAGCGAAGAGCTGAATATGTGATTGCGATATAATTAGCCCCGTAGTGCCGCTACAGTGTTGAATTCGCGGAATCGCCGTCGGTTCTGCCGGATAGTCAACAGATGTAAGTGTTTATTATGCGGTAGCAGACTTGTTAGAAGATATGAGTCTACTGAAGTACATATTGTTCAGATAGAATATTAAGATTGAGTACATCAATACCACAAACTGAAGGTCAGATGACACTAAAGCATTCATATCACAAACGGCGTTATCGGCTACAACCGATATTTTCGTTTATGAATGATAGTCTGCCGACAGATAACGAAGCGTACACACAAAGTGACTTATATATACACTAGATATACACGTAGGTTAATGGTCCTACCGGGGTTTTGTCGGACACTGATATAGTTATTTTCGGCTTACGTAGATATGGAAATTGACAACGCGAGTATGTATTAAATTTGAATTATCATTGACGGGTTAATCTTCAATGTAGATCAACACCTGTGCTGTCATTATCGTACGCTGAGCGACCATAACACTACATGTTATATACAAAGCAAGAGTTGAAGATACATGTACTAGGACATTACAAAATAAGACGTGTTTAAACAATAAGAAGAAGACGCTGTCATCGATATCCCCCGCTCGCAGCGCAAAAGTCATTAAAAAAAATGCGTAAAATATCGATCAAAATCAGCATCCACAATATGTATTCAGTAGAGCAACCTTAGATACACAATTGATGCAAGTATAATCAACATAGCACTTGTAGTAGGCAAGATACAGATTAGAACAATTCTTCTTAACCAGGTGCATGGACGCGCGGACGGGTCCCATTTCTATGTCCCCCGCGAACTCGTTGAGCGGGGAATAAAACACATGTAGTACTGTTGCACACCAGTTGCATACAAATGTAGCAGATACCAGTACATTTAAGAAGCTAACACAATGTTTTTTGTGTTTTATGTTGGTACATTTCCAATGCAAGCTAATAATCCCCGCCAATTATAAGCATTATCAGAAGAAAGTGCGTTTATAGAGCTATGAACCCAATTTGATCAGCGTCATTTTGAAGCTTTTCCTCCCGCCTCAAAATAACATGAGACAACCGATAGAAGCAAACATTTTGGCTGTTCCAGGAAAGTCGTTTGCACTGACGGCACAAACACTTCAATATCAAAAATATAAGGTAGTATCTATATTTAGGTCAATAATAACTGAAATTTAAGAATGTTAATCTAAGGATTGAACGACCTCTATTCAATGCTCATGCAGGTATGAAATAAAAAAAAAAAAAAACATTCCATTCCTATTAAGATATAATGCTGGGCCAGGGAAATACCACCGATAAGGTAGTACAAGTGCAGGTCAGTAGGTTAGAGCAATGATATCGAGATCAAAGATCCAGGGTTCGAATCTCGGTGTAGCCCTGTATCGTTTTCACTCTTAAAACACCGTTCTCAATTATTTTCTTTTTTTCATTTTTTCTTTTCATGAACGTTCCGAAAGATATGTGTTTCTTTGCAGAAATGATTTATTAAAGCTATTATCAAGCCTATAAAAAGTTTCAAATTTAGAAACAGTTTTTTGGCAGCGGTTCGTGGACCGTTAAATTCCAACCACAATGAAATGTAAACAGGGCCATGGAAACAAACCTACATTCAGTACATCATTATGACAACGAAATAACGTAAAGCTTCAAGGAGACGTAAAGAAAGCTCAAGATACCATCGAAAGAAGATAAGGTAGGAACGAAAAGCAATGGGGGGGGGGGGGGTCAACTGTTGTTATGGCGACAACAGACCAATCTTAATCATCAGAACAGGGCACAGAGGAAATGTAACAAACTATGATCCCGAAATCATTTTTATATAATATAAACTTGATTTAGTGTACAAAAATTAAACTTATATCAATCACTCTTGTTGGCCCGGATATTAGCGCGTAGGGGTGTCTTAATGTGGGAGGAAACCGGAGTACCCGGAGAAAACACCACGTTGTCGGGCAGGTGACCCCATACCTTTCCATGTTCGATTGGGGAATTGAACCCCGGCCGACTTGTTGAAAGGCAAGTGCACTATCTATTGCACCACCCGACCCCCCAATAAATGGGTTATTGTTAATTCCCATAATTAAATTATCAAGATTATATCTTTCGTATAATAATCGAAAAAAAAAATCATGGAAAATCAACGAGTTACATTATATTCGTTTCAGTATCCACTAAGACAATATTGTTTTGCTATACATGTCAGTTGAGAAGGGAAGTCTTATCTGATAACATTGTTTGTGTACTATCTTTATGTAAATAAATAGACTTGACCAACTGGGGATATATGTAAAAATCTGGTATCAAAGTGGTGATTTACGAGTAAAATTGTCCAATTATAAAACGTTAATATTTCAAGTGATGAAGTCCTTCATATCAAATGAGTCCAGTGTTTATTAAAAGTATTTCTGTAGAAAACTATATTTTTGCATGTTCTTTTTTTTTCGCGAGCAATGCATGCAGGTCTAATTCGCGAATAATTGAATTCGCGTTTGGGAGGATGTAAATTATTTCAATATTGATAGTACATTTATAATTATCCATAAAATCAAAAATTCGCGGAGAACATTTATTTCGCGAATGATTCTCCTCCAAAAACATTATCTCCCACAAAAAATAATTGATTAACAGTATTTTAACGGATATGACGAGTGGTTTCTAGTTCCTTGTATCACAACAAATAATTTCCTCAATTTCTCTGTTTGACGATCTTGTAATGTTTATTTAATCGTATAAAATTGACCCCACGCTCACAAAGATAACGCTACAGCAAACGGGATATATCAAATACAGATAAACTCGGTGGGTCAACACGAGATATTGAAATACCAGAAGATGTCGAATCATATGAATGAAGAAACGAATAAAAGATACTGAATAAGTGTGCGGAATGGTACCCATTAGTGTTTACGTAAGATACAATTCGCCCCTGACAATCCCAATGCCCCAACGTGACACTCACTTACCTCAGGATGATTTACTTCCGGGTCATAAAACGTTTTAAAACACATCACAGGGTGAATTTATGTAGTTGTCCAGCTGTGGTCGAGCGATCAACCTACAAACAAAGGCCACGGACTTATCCGGAGCGGGTTGAGGGGGGCCACTGGTCAACAGATAACGAGCGACATGCCGAAACGTATCAGACTCCTGTCACTAAACGAGTTTCATCATCAGCGCGCAGACGACAGTCAATGAGCAACGAGCGTGACGACCTGGACGCTGCATTCATACGATTGTGAGGGAAGATTACAGGTACAAAGGAAAATGAAACGAGATATGAACTAAATATAGTGACCTATCAAACCACTTATGACTAAAACGGGTGTTATCCAATCCTACAAAACTACACACTTACTCATGTAAACAAACTGTCACGTAATATGTAAACAAGGATATTGACAATCCTTTGCCACTACTGTCAAAACAGCCTACTTCAGAGAGGAGTTCGACAGATAAAAATACATTCCATTTAGCACACATATGTTTAAAAATAAAACAGATATACAGGTAGGTCAATTCTTCATTGATGTTCAACATGAAAAAACAGACAAACGTAATATAGTTGAGTACATTTATCATATCAAGTTTGGCTTGATTTCATGTCAAACTGTTTTTATTCTTAACAAACTACAACTTACGTTTTGATTCCGCGAAGTAGTATTTTCAAATGTTACGTAAAAATCAATTATCTATTTTTTTTAAATTTTTGACTTCAAAATTGTTAACAGCAAAAATCAATGCTGTTCTAATTTCATTGATGACACACATGACTTTATACTTCATGGTAGAGTTACCCATAGTAATACAGTCGCGAAAATAACTTACTTTAGTTAAACATCATTATATCTCTTCTGTTCCCATGAGATGCTGTTCCATTAGGTTTTCTATTCACATCAGTAAAACATCTGTCTTTTTTTCACCAAACCCGTATATCCTTGCATTCCTTCGTGACCGGTGTTGCCCTCTGTCTTGACAGTCTTCCTAGGTCCTTTCGTTCTACTTCCCACTTAGCCGTTCGCAGGTTAATTATTCCGTACATCTTAGCAGTGCTACCGTAAGAACTTTTTATCCACGTTTGGACGTTGCTTCAGACAGCTTCCCGGTACTGGAGCGCAAGCATCCAGTGGTAGGACGCCGGGCTCGTGACAGAAGGGTTGCGGGTTCCAGTGTACTTAGCTGTAAATGAGTACGTGGTACAACTGTTGAATGCTAGCTGTGAGCGCCGAAATGGCAAGTACCGACTGTCTGATCCGCAGGGAGTTGAGAAAGTAATTGGCTGGTTGCAAAGGCCCTATAACCATGGATAATAATTTGTGAATTGCTTTAATTAAGACGACCTACACACTAGATTGTGATAGAGCGGTATTTAAGAACCTCGAATTATTATTATCATTATTAACTTATATGGTAAATATATAGGTCATATCTTATTCAGACATCAAAACGAATTTTGTTAAAAGATTATCGCTTCTGGAGTTTATATATGATACTATGGAATTGTGCAAAGGATTATGAAAGTTTGCGTGAAAAAACGATTAGTTATCACGTTAAATTGTTTTCGGTGTTGAATGTTCGCCGTTCACTCGGTACGTGTATAAAGATTAGCATCTTGTTGACTTTTTTACGAGATAAACTGTTTTTTTTTTATCGCAAAATGCAAACAGGCACTTAACAGCCACACAGCATATAATTCAATCGCTGTGTATATGAGTTTATTTCAACACCGAATGCACGTGTTCAATTCTGAACACAAACAAAGGATTTATATATTTTATTTTGTAATAGCCCGTAAAATTGTTATTGTAAAATGACGTTAAAAAGGTTTAATATTAAAAGTTAAAAAAATGTCATAATTCCATGTAGGGTGCAAAGTTTCGAGATATTTAACGACACGCATGCATTTAGTGGAAGATCATGTCAGACAAATGGGCCAGACGAAAGCATGCCGAGTTGGACTCGCATTCAGAGTGGGTTAAACCTTTACGCTTAACACAGGGTTTCCAATGATGCAGGTTGTTGAAGACTATGGATAAGTTTTATATACACCATTAGGTTCCCGCAGGGAAATGTGCTATTCCTTTACGTGATATGAAGGTCGATATTTTTTAGTATGCTTATTACAGTGCCTTGCTGTGTTGTTGTCACTACGCGAGTTCTCGATGTGAGGACGTGACCATTATTCAGATTCGACTTGGATGTACATGGCGGGTGTGTGTTGTCGGTGAATCAGAAAACACTTACCCTTCTGGAACACCTGGTCTTATTCTCCTAGTACTTTTTCAAGGGTCGCCATATAAATATTTCCTATGTTAATATTTTGCCCTACTTTAAACGATTTCAAGTTCTAATAATGGTTTTGTTGGCGCTTCGATATTCTCTTTTTGTGAGATGAAATTGTTTTATATTTTTCTCTGAATAAATCAGAATATTTCTGAGAAAAAATAATTTTCCGCACTCTCGCTAGTTCTTCTTTGCTTATGTATGAATTTAAGCAATAACGCCTCCAGAGAAAAATTGTTGATTCGGAACCACTGCCCAAAACGGATCCTATTGTTTTTATTACTTATAAAACTTAAATACCTATATTGTGAAAATGGAAATTTTCGCGATGTCAAAATTCTCGCTGTGTTTTTTTAGCGTTGAGTAAGTAAACACGGTTATAGGTTATATCCAATAGAAACATAGATCATTATACATATTTCAGAGTCATCGCCAACGGGAAAATTTCCAAACCACGATCAGTTTGAAGAGTTGCAACGCGAACATTTCCACACGCGAAACATTTCAACTTTAGCAGTATATAAATATCAACTATTCAATAACTAAGAATACGAATGAAAATGAAACAAGATATAAATTAAACACTCAATGGAGTAGACAATGCACACTTGCTGACGTAAATTGTCTGACACGCAATATCTATTTATAAGGAAGTTCACAGCCCTTTTAAATTACCGTTGGCAGAGCCTACTCCAGATACCAGCACGAATGCACATACCAACATTCAATTCAACCAACAAGTCTTATCTATTACAAATGGGTAGGAATGTTATTCATTGATGCATATTAATGAAATAAAAATAGACAAGTGCAACAAAAATATCATCACTAACAGAGGGTTTAATTATACGTTTAATGATTTCAAGTTTTGGTATTTCTGCTTGTCAGGCAATTTCATTACGTAACTACACAATTAAAAGGGTGTCTGCGTTCTTTTCCCGTGAATCGTTATAATGAATAACTGCTCCACTAGATTTTCTGTTTATATCAGCAAAAAATCTTCACAATTCTCTCATATGCTTGCAGTCCTTGATGCCCGGTTTCGACTTTTTTTGTGTCCTGTAGCTCCCCTTAGGTCCTTAGGTTCCGCTCCCCACTAAGCCTTATCGCCCAGGTTAGTTCGTATGTCTTAACCGCGTCCTCGTAAGAGCTTTTTATCAGTGATTGGTCGTTGCTTCGGACGGCTTCTATAAATGTCTTCAGCTCTGTGCCGTAGGAATCGCTTCCCTCAAATGTGAAATCTTTGTCCTCGTCACGCTTGCCTTTCTCCATGGAACGCACGCGCAGAATGCAGGTGTCTCGGTATGGTTCTAATAAAGAGAGCTTCAACCCATCCATCTGCACATCAATGTTTGCTTCGTATCTGTTACCTGGCAACGCAATCGAATGCATCAAAGTTCCAATGCCTCCATCTTCGAATCGCCAGTGACTCATGGTTACGCGTGGGATTCTTTTGCGTAGCGGAATATCTTCCTCCGCGCCTAGCGGGACATGCGCGATGTTTCCGGCTCCACTCCGGTCATCTGCGTCAAGCATGAGAGTGTGTACAGTCGATAAATCAACGTCTCCGACAATGTGCCTGGCCAGGTCACAGAAGTGTGTGGCCTGCTCAACTATTGGGCCGCCACTGAGGTCAGCGTTATACCAATACTTATTGGTCATTTCAGTGTAGGCGAAGTAATAACGTGCGTTGAAGGCCATTACCTTACCTCCGTGTTCTCTCATTAATTCTTTCATTTTAATAACTGCAGCGTGGTATCTGCAAAAGTGAAAGCGAAACTATTTGTAATATAACATATGTGAAGATGTAAAGATCATGATATTAATCTCTTAGATATTGCCTAAGGGTTGAACTAAACATTAACTTCAAATAAATTACGTGACCATGTATTTTTAAATATTTCAACTTTCAAAACGAGCGTAGAAATAAAACAAAAACAAACAAAAAAACAAAAAATACAAAAATGTTATTTTCTTATTCGCCTTGAGGAGTCTACCATCCAACGTTTAATTGAAAGCATAATTCATTCTGTATGTTAAATTTTATGAATGTCAACATTTGGAAATATTTTCAGAATAGCATTGCGAACAACAAAATACACCAGCAGAAACCTACGTGATCGGCAGTATAGATGTTAATAAATCAAGTTTTACGGATTGTTTATAATGGCAATTTTATTTTATTTATTCATTCCATATGAGTATCTTGTATCTCTCATGAATAGTAGAATGTTATCCGATATGGTTCGATTCAATAAGGCGAAAAGTCATAAACCTGAACATGTATCCCACAGAAAGGACCACCTTGGATTCCACCACAGCCTTCTGCACAGCCGCAGCGTAGAACCGGAAGTCGTCAAGTGGCAGAACCGACATGGGTTTCTCCATGAATACGTGGATGCCTGCCCTTACGCACTGCAGTTCTAGATCCTTTTTGGGCTCGAGAGAGCCCCGTGCCATCGGAGGAACTCCTATGAAAACAGCGTCTGGATTCATGGCGATGAGATTAGACAAGTCGGCCATTACCCGACAGTCCTTGTAGAGGTGGCCATGTTGTGACGTTAACCGTGTCTGCAGCCTCTCTTCCGCTTTCTCCGTGTCCGGATCGACGATTCCTATTACTTGTATTCCACCAAGACGTTCAAGACGGGAGGCGTGGTCCCAGGGCACGTGCCACCGTCCAAAATTGACATTACCGGCTCCCACAAAGCCTATCCTTAATGTTGTTTTTGACATACCTAAAATAAAAATACATCTATGGAATTGTGGGATCGCACAACGTATGATAATAGCTTGCGGACATCTGGGCGCAATATGAACGAACGAACGAAACGAACGATAAACGATATATGTAAAAGGAATGGCTTATGAATTATTTATTTTTCATTTATATATGCATATATACTCCATGTTTTAAAGTGTAATGTCATTTATTAGCAAGATCAATAAGCGTATCTGTTTTTTATATAATTTATAAATGGATATTTATTGATCTTTGTCGACACGTGTCAAATTTCGGACACGATCTCATTCATGCATAAGGATGCCAAGCCGCGTTTACAATCTACAGCTTTTGGTTAGCCGGATCACCTCAGTCAGCGAGCTGTGAAATATCCAAGTGTCCATAGAAACTAAAGACCAAAACAAACGCAATAAACGCATATGTAACGTCCAGCTGTACTTTGAAAACGGTTGTACATGTATCACCGACCATCTCTATAATCAGAGGTTATCGTCGATACCAGTTAGGGCAAAACACACAGTCACTTATTCAAATATTCTCTCAACCTGGTCCAGCACTTGAAATGTTAGATCGCATTCTTGAAACGTTTACGGTATTAAAAATGCTGTGTAACTTGCATTTTGAATTTGGATGCAATACAAAAGATAATTATCAGATGTCCATTACCTAGAATATACCTTATTCCACATGAGTCTTCAAGATTGTTTTCCAATTCAAACATTTGTGCGATTTGGTTTGGTTTCAATTTGTTTAACGTCCTATTAACAGCTAAGGTTATTTAATGACGTGCCTCTCTGTGTGTTGTGTATGCTTGCTTGCGTGTGTGTATGCAGGAGACGGGGTATGTTGCTGTGCTTGCCTCCTTGTAATAGCGCGAATCTGATGCCAACTTTAAAGTATTAGCTCACTGAAACACCACGCCGAAGGCACACAGCACAGCATTCCGCCCGGTCACATTATAATGAGAACGGGTGAACCAGTTGTTGTCATTATCCTTAATGCTGAACGTTAACCATTTTAAGGACATTGATATTACCATAAACGCACAACAGGCGAATAATTGCTTATCACACGATTGTGCATACCATGTGCAGACGATGAACGCACCGTGTGTGATATCTGTGTGCACACAACTGTATTCTGTGTAAAATTGAAAAGAGGCAACACAACCCTTTGCGAGTTACGTTGCCAGAACAGTTTGAGGCAAAAACACTTGTCCAGATGTTAGTTTGACATGAAAAGTCTCTGAATTTGTAAAAAAAAAAAAAAACAGTACAATGTTTGGGGTGTCGACGCTATGACGCTGCGGAAATCAGTCCGGTAACCTACAAGACCTTGCTCCAGCACTTCCGCCAGAATAGTTTACAGGCCCAATTTAAGAAGAATATGTTCATTCTCATCATAACCGTGCAGAATTTAATTACAGATATAGTAAAACTAATTATATCTTATATAGTTCAGATATCAAGACAAATGTCCAAGAATGAATAATCTCTGAAGAGGATGTTACAAATGAAGCCATAGTGCAAGGGACTATGATCGTCAATAAACTAGTAAAATAAATTGTGTTACCTCAATGAATGGTTTTCGGTGTTGACTACCTCGCTGTGAACTGCATGTGTATATAAAGATTCTAGTCTTATCGGCCCTTGTAACGAGATAAAGTCTGTGTGGTCTTATCTCATTACCAATGTATTCCTATTGCTAGACAGATAATGATAATGGTGTGTTGCATGTTTAGGCATTAATTGCAACAACAATCTATAAACGCACAGGTTAAATTCTAAGGTTATCAATTATGTGCTTTTGTTGAGGTGCATATGTATTTATATGAACCTGAGAAAGTTATATTGACCGAGACAAAGTCGTGTTCAAAACACTTCTTAGATCAATATATCCACTTATTCACCGAAATAAGATGTCTTTAATGGTTATATTAGATGCTAGCTAATGTTTAAACCATTAAACAAGATGGAGCGTATGGACATTACTCGAAGACAAGTACTACATTCGGCAGAGAGAATTGTCACGTTACAATTTAAATGACGTCATAATTGGATACTGATTTGCTGTTTCTAAAATTAAAACACTGTGTAAATATCACAAATCACCGACCTCCATGTGATAACGATCCAACCAATGAGGATGTAAGGAAAAGATTAGTTATCTACTTTTTTGTGTTTTAAGATGACATCTACTTTTTAAAATACATCAAGTCAACATTCTCTTTATGACGTCATTTCGGTTGTAACGTCCAAATACTCTAAGCCAAGAGCGATACTTTTCTCTTAGTTCTCATATGTTCCATCTTTTATTGATAAAATGCCACATAGTTTCATCTCTAATATAACATTACAAAGGATTTTTATTTCAGTGAATATATTCATATATATACATATATTTGCATAATATTGAACCAGGTTCACGTAACCAGATATTCACCTCCAAAAGGTTAATAATTGAGATTAACATATGGACAGATAGTTATATCTCGACCTCCCCCTGTCGCCGTATTGCCAGGTTAGTTCATTAGTCTTCAATGCGTCTTCTCACAAACTCTCGATAAGGGTCTGCTCCCCCTAACGAACAGCTTTGATAAACGTGTCTAGCTCTCTTGAATAAGTGTCGTCATTTTCGAAAACGAAATCCTGGTCTTCGTTGGGATTTCCGCTCTCTAGACTTCGGACCTTGAGTATACGTGTACTCTCGTACAGGTCTATCAGCGAAAGTTGGAGACCGTCCAACTTAACGTCAATATTTGCTTGGAAACGACTTCCGTGCAAGGTTACAGAGTACATCAAAGTGCCAAGACCACCATCTTGAAACCTCCAGTAACAGAGTGTGAAACTTGGGATCCGCTTGCATTGGGGGATGTCGTCCTCAGGTGATTCATATTAGCGGCCTCGCCCTTGTCCGTGTCATTCATCTTTAGCGTGTGTAGTGCCGTCATGTCTATATCCCCGACAATGTATCGGGCAAGGTCACAGAAATGGGTAGCCTGTTCAACGATTGGTCCGCCAAAGAAGTCCGAGTTGAACCAGTCTTTGACGATTCCCTCTGTGTATGCGAAGTAATAGCGGGCGTTGAAAGCTATCACCTTACCGTCATGTTCCGCAATTAGTTCCTTTATTTTCAGGACGGCAGTATGATACCTGCAAACGTCGATGAGAAAATCTGTTTTTTAAACCATACAATGTTATCAACTGCAAAGAAAGTCGACACTATGTCAACATGCTAAACCTGATTTAATAAACTGGTAATACATACAAACAACAAAGTTTTTAAAGGGTGAAGGGAATGAAGAAATTGACTGAAAAGAAAACAGATATATACAAGACAATGTAGGGATGATAAACCATTGAACATATCCTTAATTTGGAAATAAATTATGATTTGCGATAACTGAATTTCCAAGTTAATTTGCGAAAAGATGATCGTGATTCGCATATCAAGGAACATATTGTTGGAAGTTGTTTATTTTCTCGAATATGTCGATTGAATATCAAACCCAAAAGAAGGTATTCGAGAAAAATCGAATATCTTGGAACACAATGATTAATCGACAAGAATTCAGAGACCTAGCCCTGACACATGTTGTCCTTTTCGTATTTGTAAAAGTTTAAGAGGATGCAATGCGTCTCAAAAACACCGCCAAACTGTGTTGGCCCAACTGTTTAATCAGATTACATACGCGATTTACAATAGCAATGCTTCGATCCCCAAACGTCAACTAAATGAGGATCTAAACATTAATAATGGCAAATCCGTTTGGCCCCGAACAGGTTTTTATCCCACGTAAAATGAAGGGAGGTGATTTCTTTCAAGAAAAAGCTTATAATGTTCTAGAGGAAGAAATAAATCACTTCCAGGACAATATCTCTACAGTGACCGAATTTCATTATTGTGAACAATTATCAATTTATTTGACCTTTTACAACCTTCATCACACTAAATAAAAGAATGATCAGCATAATAAATCTTGACTCGAAACATTTAAAAGGACAAGAGCTAAAAGGATGACAAAAATATTACAGGGTGGTCAAAGATCAAGTCAGATCATCATATTATACAAAATATTTTCATCGGCAGGATATATGATTATGAATAAGTATTCTGTACCTTCATATAGAAGAAAATATGTCATTGTCTATTGATAGAAGAATGATTAAATCCTGTAATGAAAGAACTGCTGATATTATATATTTTGCATCAAAAAAGTCACCAACTTGCGTCTTTGGGTTATGCTTGTACCAACAGTTGCAGTCACGATCACCAGTGATACAAAAAATGTTTAGGTAAAAAAATGTTCTTGTGGCTGTTTTAAGTGTCTTATGACAAGATTTAATACTGTCTAAAAGGACAACAAAGTAAGGATAGCGACATATTATACAAAGAACAATCTGGTTGCAGTTCGGGCAGGAAAGTTGTTATAACACTTTTGTGTAATCTCAATGGTTAAAACAAATCTCTTTGTTAAACACATCTTTTGGATTGAGAAAACAAAAGGTAGTGTCTGGTACTAACGAACAGAATAGGAGTTCTACAAGATGTCAAATAGTTTTTATCATGTAATGGAGCTTAGACCTATTTGTCTGTAAGTTTTATACACACGGGTGAGAATGAATAAGCCTTTGGTAAGAACTAGAAAACTAGAGAAGATATATGGTACCCACTTCCTTTTGTTTTGTATTTTAACAATAAAAACTATAACTGATATATTTTTATTGAGATTCATTCCTTATCATATATACATACAATTATGTGTATTTCCTACCTGAACATATACCCAACAGACAGGAAAATGTTGTTTGCCAGGCACGCCTCCGCTACTGCGCATGCGTAGCGGGAGAACTCTTCCGGGGGGCAGGATCGAAAGAGGCTTCTCAGCGAACACATGTAAGCCAGCTCGTGCAAATTCTAGTTCAAGATTCCGTCCCTCTTTTTGGGAGCCCCTGTAAACTGGAGGAATTCTGATGAAGACCACATCCGGTTGCATTCACAATAGCTCTCTGTAATTAATAAGCAGACGACAGTGTGTGTACATGTGTCCATGCCAGTCGTTCCTTTAGTACCTCGTTACTCCGACAGGTGTCGGGGTCAACAATTGCAATCAAATCCAGTCCATTAAGTTACTCAAGGCGTGACGCATGATCCCCTGGTACTTCCGGTCTGCCAAATTGAATAGCTCCAGCCCCCACAAACCCTATCTGGAGGGTTATTTGACTCATAACTGCACTTATGTAATATTCGGAACTAGAATAAACCACGCGAAATATATTTCTATGTCGATATTGTAATACCGAATGGATGACCTAGGTAGTTTGCTCTAACACTGAAAATGTCACGTATTGTACATCACTCACACATATACGACGTTTAGCTATTTACAAGTACTTAAAACACATATCCTTGCATACCTTTGTTTGTACTCTCCTACACACACACACTTCAACAGCCTGATGTAGAAGAGACAGAGAGGTCAAAATATAACGGAATATACAGGTAGATAAGCATGACTGACCGGTTAGCGAATCACAACCGCGGCCAGGCTCAGCTTCTAAAATCATTTTTGGGTACAGTTACACCTTACGTTTTAAGCCATGTGTCCATGACTTTGGACTTCAAGCTTTGTTCCCCTCCTGTACTTGATATACTACCTGTGTTGTGTGATTCGTCATCGGTTTAAGTCTTGGTTTGCGTATAGGGTTATCTATGCGACTGAGCAAACTATTGCAAATTGTCCCCGTCTTCCTCTGCGGATCTTGCAGCTACTTTACCCTCTCATGCTACGAAACGTACAAGATGTGGAGCGGGTGTTTCCACATCTATGGCTCTTGATTGTGCCTTCAGATCAGCGTCTTGTTAACTTGTTAGTAGAGACAGACCTGAACCTTGTCATGACTTGTTCATCAAGCAATATACAAAAACGTAGACGGCTACATAATTGTTATAATGATAAACGTGAAGTTTTGTACTGCATCTTCCACCTTTCTTGCCGTCAAAATCATTGATATTAAGTTTCAGTTTATTTACATGGCCAGATTAGTTTTCCTCTGAACGGGTAGCGGTTTCCCTCGGTATGTGGCATGCGAGAGCCAGTCGAAGAGCTGGAGAGACTGCCACATTTCGTCAATTCATCACAATCATCAGAAAAGTTATCATCTGTATCAATCTGTCCAAAATAACTCTTTTCTATCATTAACACAGTATATCCCATTAGGGCAATAAGATGGAATAAGACTTAAATAAGGAACTAAGAAATGCTTATATACATGATGCATAAATTGTAATTTACAACCCATAGTTGGATGAATGTGATAGATGTCCGATATTCATTGTAAGTTGCCCAGACGTCATAATTATCTGATAAAGCCAAGACGAATTTTTAAACAATGACAAATCATTCCTTGAATAGATAAATGTAATGCAACGTACTTAAATGACCTTACTTCCGTGAAAAGCGATTAGATACCACAAAAATAAGCTTTTTATGTTGGGTTCTTCAAGTTTAACACGATACTACATAAGATTCATGTCATAATTCATTTTAAATTGACTCTTTTCCCCAGATAAGCTCTTTCCATTTTCGAAGTGTTGACATGCAAAATGTGTAATCTAAGCAGTCATCACAAAAATGAAGATGCTGGTTTATACATGCGTTATTCTAAATGATTTCTGATGTCAGTAATTTGTATTCGACAATAAAGACTGTTTCGCTGTTAAAAGCAGTCCTGTCTGATAAAGGTTTAGGTATCAATAATCAAACAATGACAAATCGTGTTCGGTACAGATACTAGTATCACACGTTAAGCAGCGTACTTAAAATAACATTTATCCCGTAAAAGCTATTAAATACCACAATGAGTCGCTTTTGTGTTTGCTGCTTCAATCACGTAATGTGCAATACATTGAAGTCATACGATTTTAGAATTGAATCTTTTCCTGACACAAACAGATCAACTCTAGACCTTCTTCTCGAAAAATGATGGCAAGCAAAGTGTTCAATCAAATTACTCCACGCAAAGTGTAGATGCTGGTTGATATGAATAAATTCACCAGCAAATAACCATGTTAAATTCTAAAATATTTCCTATGTCGGATATTGGTTTTCGATGTTGACTGTTTCACTGTTAAAAACAGTCCTATCTGATATAGGTTCGGTATCAAGACGAATTTTCAAAAAAAAAAAGACAAATTGTAGATACCACATGGTTTGCAACGTACGTAAGATGACATTTCTCCCGTAAAATAAAGATTAGATATCACACTTAGTAACTTTGCGTGTTGGTTTTGTCATTTTAACGATACACGTGTACAAACATTCAGAGATATTTTGACCCTTTGCATTCCTATCGCGTTACAAATTTTAAAATAACTCAATTACCAAACATTCAATGCCGATGTTGTCATTTTTGTATTTATTTCAAAAAAAAATACAATTTCATTTCTAAACCCAAACGAAACAACATTTTGATATCTCGCTGCTGGAATTTAGAGTTCATAAACAAAGATTATTTTTATTAATATCACGAAAAAGATTTATATGGTCACTAATTCTTGACTTCCCCCTGTCGCCGTATTGCCCAGGTCAGTTCATAGGTTTTCAAGGCATCTTCATAAGAGCTCTTAATGAGGGACTGCTTTCCTTGACGAACAGCCTGGATGAACAAGTCAAGCTCTCTCAAATACATGTCGTTTTCGAAAACAAAATCCTGGTCTCGGTTGGGATTTCCACCCTCTAAACTTCGGACTCTCAGAATACTGATACTCTCGTACGGGTCTATGAGCGAGAATTGGAGACCGTCCAGCTGAACGTCGAAGGTAACATGGTAACGACTTCCAGGCAGCGTAAGGGAGTGCATCAACGTGCCGAGACCACCGCCCTCAAACCTCCAGTGACTGAGGGTGACTCTGGGGATCCGCTTGCTAGGTGGTAAGTCATCCTCCGCGTTGTTCAATACATGATTCAGCTTACCGGCCCCGCCTTTGTCCGAGTCGTTGAGCATGAGAGTGTGTAATGACGTCATATCAATTTCCCCTGCAATGTATCGGGCAATGTCACAGAAGTGGGTGGCCTGTTCTATGACTGGTCCTCCACTGATGTCGGAGTTGAACCAGTACTTGTTTATTCCCTCCGTGTAGGCTAAGTAATAGCGCGCGTTGAACGCCATCACCTTCCCGCCATGTTGCGCAATTAGTTCCTTCATTTTTAAGACTGCTGGGTGGTACCTGAATGGAAAAAAGAAAGATTCTTTGATAAACGATATGCAAGGAAATGAAACTTCTTTTGATACGTAATTTTATGATTTTCCATTAACACAAACACCCAAGTGTCGGACGGAGAAAATAGGTGGAGGAAATGATAACGCTACTTTATTTTCATAAAAAGGCACAACACTGAAAAGACACTACTCGTGAATTCGTTATCGAACAAAGATATGTTAAAACACATTTTACATCAATCTTTGTTCCATTTCCTAAATTCAAATCCGCACGTATAGGTTGAATTAAATATTCCCGGAAATTAATAATAGCGAACGATGAAATAACTGTAGAAAAGTCATGATCGCAGACTCTGACGTACATCGCCTTTGTTTGTACTTTATATCAATTATAATGTATGACCCTTGTATATTGTCTATCCTACCTGAACTTATATCCCACAGAGATGACGACGTTGTTCGTCCTACACGCTTCCGCTACTGCGCGTGCGTAAGGAGAGAACTCCTCCGGAGGCACGACCGACAGAGGTTTTTCCACGAATACATGTATTCCAGCCTGTGCAAACTCAAGTTCCGGATTCCGTCCGCTCTTAGGAGAGCCTCTATACCCTGGCGGACTTCCGATGAAGACCACATCCGGTCTCATTCCCAATAGCTCCGTGTAATCAGTAAGCAGACGACAGTGTGTGTACATGTGTCCGTGCACAGAGGATGCAAGTCGTTCCTTTAGTACCTGGTCACTCCGACAGGTGTCGGGGTCAACAATTCCAATCACCTCTATTCCACCGATCTTCTCAAGGCGTGACGCATGATCCCACGGTACTTCCGGTCTACCGAAGTGAATAGCTCCAGCCCCAATAAACCCGATCTTGAGAGTGACTTGACTCATAACTGCACGTTTGCGATGGCCAGAACTAAAAAAAAAAAAAAAGAAGAAATGTGACCTTTGACAACAGCAAGATACAGTTTCCCAAAAAAAAACTTTTTGTCACGAATACCGCTCATATTAGAAAGTATCAGTACAGGAAACCTCGCCAAACACCGGTCGAAGTGAAAAACCACTGTGTTATACCAATCTGCTTGTATTCCATCAACATCAGTTTATGTAAAGGGTCTAGAATACAATGTATGTATGCCCGTGAAAGAAATGGCTTAAAGGTACTTAAATACGTAAATAATGTATACCAAATGACAATATGACCTGCTGTGAAAGACATTCAACATATATAACAGACATATATCAATATAAAGAATTTTAAAGCCACCATTTTTGTTGTCAGACAATACTCGACTTAAGTGGGAGTAATTGCCCTTTGAACGTGTTACGATGTATGCATTTTTTTTTGCCAGGTGAAATGTAGCGAGATATTTTTATATAATTCCTTGTAGCAATGAGTGTGCTTGCCAAAAGATATAAGACGCAAATACATGGGATAAGTATACGTAGGATCGTTTAGTTGATTTGGGTAAGTATTCTATAAATTATCTGATATATAAATATAACTATAAAAGAGGAAATGGCTATGCAAGCTATTAGTGACGCTTCCAAATTGAAATACGTTTTATAAACATCCTAACAATACTGTATTGTATATCATGAACCAGTTAGGGGAGGGAGGTCCAAACATTGTAAGGAAAGAGCTGAATGGAGAAATTGGGGGAGGGAGATTGATCTAATAGAAAATCAACAGACTGAAAGGGTTGCCAGAAGCGCAGAAACCCTCTAGAACTGCCACTTCAGTTTGTATTCGTATCAGATGTTAACAAAAAAAACGATATTTCTACATGGCAATGAATGACCAACTTCAACTACATGAAGATTATATCAAAGAAGGTCGATATCACTGAAATCAACGACTGGAAACAGATTGTGTAATGTTAAGCCTGTATCCGTATCGAGTGACTTTGAAAGATTCAACGGGGGAGAGTCGGGTAACTATGTCCGATCGGAATGGTTTCAGTTCTATTTTGGTATGAGGGGAAATAATTGTATCATATATCTCTTCTACAGTGATGTTCGAAAGACAGTTGCTGAATATGCACCTTTTTTACCTGGGGATTACATAAATTTCCTTAATTTTCGAATCACTACCTACTAAATAATTTTTAAAAAGATCAAACACAGTCGTGCATCTTTTTGTCTGTCAGCTAGGAATTGCCATCTGATATGTTAAAAATGTTGTGGTACTAGATAACCTATATAAGCCTGCAAGAAGGCTGATACTGCTGGGGGTATCATTGCCCAAGGTTGGCTGCAACTTTGTAGCTGGTATTTAATCTAGCAAGGTTTACATGAAATACTAGATAAGTATATGTTTGTTTGGGGTTTAACGTCCTAGAAACAGTCAGGGTCATGTGAGGACGAGTGCCTAGGGGGACATCGCTTTAAACAGAAGAGGATAGAAGAGAAAACCAATTGTTGCAATGGGGGCAGAAGATCCAAAAAAACCCGATTCTGCAGGGGGGGGGGGTTCAAAATAAGTCGCCTTGAACGATACATATGCAGTGGGAAATATTAGGTCTATTCTTGATTTCCTGAATGTCTCGTCAACTGAAGACAAGGAAGAAACCACCCTTGATTCTGCAGGGGAGGGGGCACATTAGTTGCCTCTTACGATCATGCAATGGGGTACAGCAGGCATATTCTGATAAGTATAAATTATCTTCTGTATCCAAACTTTGTAAAGTAACGATGTAAAGAGTTGTATACGCATCTTAACCTTGTTTGTATATTCTACCTGTTCCGGAACACTTCAGGCATGAATTGTTTATCCTTTTGACCTTTTAACCTTTATAATCACTTATGAGTTCTAAATGGACAAAATGACCATACGATACAAAATAATGTTTACTTTAGCTCTCTGCATACTAGTATACAATCAAATTTTTTAAAAAATAAGTGCCTTACTTCTTCGTAAACCCAGTGATTATTTTTCGCATCAAGGTGGTGGACTATCAGTCCCCATGTTGGCCGTAGCCGTAGTTGGTACTCATTCTGACAGGGTTTGTTTATATGAAATACTTGTTTAAGTATCGTTGTTTCCTAAAGAAAGGGTTTTGTTGGCACCTTTCCCTTTAAGCTGCATTTCTACATACGTTTCGGAAATCTTTAGACGTTCATTTTCATTCAAGTAACTTTTAATACAAATGATAAGTCCTAGATGTGACGAAATAGACATGTGGTGTTGTAAAATGTTTACTTTCTGCACCTAGAATTATCAAATATGTTGGTTTTTTCCTCGTACTTTTATTGACTTTTTCCTGTGTTTTATTGTGTAAGCGGATACCTTGTTTGTTTATATTCTGTATTACGTCCTATTAAGACCTATGGTCATTTAAGGACGAGGCAAGTTTTGGTGCTAGAGGAACGCAGGAGTATCCTAAGGAAACCCATCGACCAGTGGCCAAAACCTGGCGACTGCCCCACGGAGGCCTCCTAGTGGTAGAGGGCTAGTGATCGTAGACGGTCAGACACCTGTGTTGATACCATACAGTAAACACATACTATAAGGATGGATGGGTGAGTGATCTGTATGCCTACGCATTAAATGAAGTTGAACCTACTTATAAATTCATCTTAATCTGCCATATGCTTAGATGGTCTCATTACATATGCTGATAAGTGAGAGACCCATTTATTCATACCAAGATATTTCGCACTGTATATTTTTCTGATATGAAACCATGAAAGCTTTAAGTTATAGATGATATGAAATTTTGAATACTTTTTTTTTGTTACAGAGCACATGGCATTTAATTGTGTTGAAGGCAATTTTCGCTTATTTTCTCCGTTTTGATTGCTCGAATGCTACAGAGTGGTAGCATCGTATTTTGACCTAACGACCATATATGCAGTTGCATCTCGTACAAAAAAGATGAATGGTAAATAGAGGATCTTACATAGATGTCCATGTCATATTGATACTCAGCAGGTATGTACATATAATGCAAGGATTGAAATTAAGATTTAGCTCGTAGTTTTACACATAGATTCAATGACATTTAGCGATGAAGTGTTCCATATTAGATATGAAAATATGAATTTGAAATGAAATATTCATTCTAGAATTTTATTTGATTTCTTTAATAAATTAGCCTTTTTACTACATAGGCAATTTAGCTTTGAGAATGATTGTAAATCTTCGTTGAAGAGGAGCGAGTATATTGCCATCACATACAGTCACATGCAAGAAAAAACATCATTTGGTGATCTTAATAGTAACACAAGCTTATATCTTATACGTTGCAGATAAATCGTTTCTGAAGTAGAAATAGCATGCCATTCAAGAGAACAGCGGTCTATAAATGTTCTTATCCGCTTGAGAAAAAAAATACTTTCTTACCTCTCTCAATAGTTTCCAGTGTAAGGTACCTCGCTGTTATCTTGATATGCGATTTAGGTCAGCATTGTTGATTCTTACCCTGAAGATAAACCCTGGGTGTTCTTATCGTAAACAAGGAGTAACGTATTAAGCTGTTTAGCAAAGTAACGTGTCACAGAATTGACGGACATTTACGAATTATTTAATTCAATCTCTATCATTTGCAGGTTCGGGAAAAGAATTTATCATCTATATACAACTTTATACCACCTACCGGTAGCATGATAAATTCATTACCATTAGTTGTCAGTATGAGAAGAAGTTGAAAATGGATTATCCAATTTCCCAGCACTTGGGAACGTATTTTTCTCAAAAAAGAACGTCTGCTCGCGCCAGATGACGTCAAAAACCGGAAATAGTGTCCACACTAAAGTGATCCGCGTAAAAAAATAGTCAGTCATAAACATATCAACACAAAGTAACGGGAAAATATTGTGAGAACAACACCATTTCAGGTGTAAATGTGCATATGGAAAAGCCAATGACGATAGGATTGTTTTAAAAATATTTTTGCTACGTAGTTTTAAGGATCATTGTATTCCTCCGCGCAAAACTTCTATTTGTTTACGTTTGTCACAAGCGATCGTTGACCATTGAGCTTAGAAGTCATCTGGAAAACATGGTGTTTAGTTGAATTTTTGAATGGAGACATATATAAGGTAGTAGTATATAGATGATAAATAGTTTATCATACAGTGTGTTCAGTGTTTGGCGTGAGAACAATTTTCTCATCGCTCGCACGTGGATAAAATCGAGAGGCCACCGCATCGTGATAATCTATAAATACTTGCTGTGTCCCACTGCATGTCGTAAAAGCGATTGATGTGGCCCCTGCAGAACTGGGTGTTGTTTTTTTACTAAGAAGACATTTAAGAGATCATGTGTCATGTATTTTCGCAACTGCATGTTGCAAAAGGCGACTGACATGTGGCCCCCTGCTGACATGGGGTTTTCTGCGACGTCTTCTACTAAGAGTACAACGCAAAGATCACGTGTCATAGTGTTGACAGGTGTTTACGAAGTTTTCAATCCAATCCCTACCCTATGCAGGTTTTGGAAAAAAGTAGATCTGCTGCATCCCACTACATGTCGCAAAAATACCTTGCAGGTATGTGCCCCCAAGCAGAATCAGGGATTATCGTCGGTGTTTTCTACCAACAGGACAATGTAGAGACCATGTGTCACAGTGTTGAAAGTCATTTACGAAGTAATAAATTCTATCTTTACCCCATGCAGGTTTGAGGAAAGAATAAACATGATGTATCCTCTGCATGCTGCAAAAGCCGAGTAGCCTTCTGCAGAATCGGGGGTTTTCTTCGGTATTTTCTACCAAAATGACAAGAGACTGTGTGTCAGTGTTGGAAGTCATTTACTAAGTAATTAATCTTATCTATACCCTATGCAGGTTCCGGGAAAGAAAAGAAGTTTCTCAATGCATGTCAAAAAAAGCGACTTATGTAGCCTCATGCAGAATCGTGGGTTTTCTTTGGGTGGTTTTTTATTTTATCTACTAAGAGGTCGTAGAAGTGACCGTAAATCATAGTTTTGACCCGACAATAACGGAAAATTTCATTGCACTTCTACAATATGCAGATTCGGAGAAACAATTGACCTGCTGTATCCCTTTGCATGTTGCAAAAGGCGACTTATATGTAGTCCTCTTGATGAATCAGGGGTTTTCTTTTGTTTCTTTTTCTAAGATACCCACCATTGATCTGCTGCCCCTATTGCACATTGGGATTTGTCTTTCCTTTTTCTCTCTTAGCTACTCTTTACTTTCGGTGGTGCCTCCCTAGGTACTCATTTCCAAGTGACCTTAGATGGTGTGATGACGTTAAACCCCAAATAAACAAAACAAAATCGATCTCTGAACGGACACCAAGATATTGAGATACATTTATATATGTATGATAATCTTTTCTATTTCGATTTTCCGATCGTGAATAGTCTCTTTCTTGAAACATACAATGGCAATGGTAACATCTCTGCTTTCACTACCTTCGTTGTTTACCCGTCTCATTTGATTTGATATTCACGAGCTTGCTTCGAATACCACGTCTTCCATAATAGATATCAACTATTGACGGACAAACTTATAAGTGTTCTGAGAGAGGCATGTTTATAAAGACTATGGACAAAGTGTTAATATCAGGCACTAAAGAATCCACCATATTTTGTTTGTGCATATTTAACCCTAGATTTTGCTGTAGTTTCATCATTTTTCACATTCACATTTTCGGCCGCGGTGGCCTAGTGGTTAGGGCGTCTGCTACCACTAGCCCTCCACCACTGCGTCACGGGTTTGAGGCCTATGTGGGGCAGTCGCCAGGTACTGGCCGCAGAACGGTGGTTTTTATCCGGGTACTCTAGCTTTCCTCCGCCACCAAAACATGCCACGTCCTTAAATTACCAAAGCTGTTAAAAGGACGTAAAACAAAAACAATCAAAAACAAAAATCAAAAATCAAACGTTACGTTCATCTTTCAAGAAACAAGATGATATAATCTACTGGTGGATTGTTTTAGTCCCCGAGGGTTTGTTGTAACCTTGACGGCCACAATTATCGCTTTTAAGCGACACGGTTCATCACATACACACTGCATAGATTTTCTTAAATTTGAAAATACTAGTCCTCTCAATTTTTTTGATTTCACAGATAAAGGGGTTTAACACACCTACCGCTCTGTTTCAAAAGTATAGAAAATTTAGATTACCGACGTTTTGGTCACGCGCATCACCGATGAGTCCTACAATGACGAAACAGATGTATGACGCAGCTTTATTCGTTTTTGGCATGCTGTTTCTATCACCAAAAAAATCATTTAATAGGAATATACCTATGTATCCACAAGCCATTCGGATTGGTATGTCTCCCCTGTGCCTCGCTTTGACCATCAATGCGCATATCAGAGAAACAACTTTAACGCAAAAACTTCATGTTGATGGAGATGCTGACAAAGTCAATGGACAATAAAAGGTAGACCGCATCCAGCATTTGATGCATGGGTTGAGATGTACTACCTAAGATGCATCTATGGTTCAAGTTCAGTTTGTCTAGCACTTAAACTTTCAGTGAAACTGAAACGCAAAAAAATAATGTTGACGCCGTCGCCGCCGTCGCTGGTAAACCAACACCCAAGTCTCGCTTCCGCTACATCGTGGCGCCGAAACAACAGTCTAGGGTTTTAACATAATAAAGTTTGTTTATCTAATCATAGACATCTTTTCCTAACGTTTTTTTTTTAACATACGGTATCCATTTTTCAGAACAATTCTACAATTTTGTTTTTTTGAGATTTTTCTTCAACCTTTTGTACCACTGATAATATAAAAAATGGCCATGAAGTGTAGCGAAATTTTCCTTTCTTTGACTTACTGCATCAGCATACTAAGTATTGAAGTAGTTGCTCCCTTCTTCGTATTTCGTGAGATTATTTTAGTTCGATTTACCATTTTGTTCCAATTTCACTTTTTTTCGAAAATATAAATGATAATGTTCATTTCTGAATCTTAAACAAAAACAATTAGTTATATATCTATATGTCCGACTATACATTCTTGAATATGAAAAATACACTGCAGTGAATACTTATATAAACATGTAACAGAACTGGTGATATAGTCTTAAGACCAGTCACTAGTCCTTGACCTCTCCCTGTCTTCGTATTGCCCAGGTCAGTTCATAGGTTTTCATGGCGTCTTCGTACGAACTCTTGATAAGGGACTGCTTCCCCTGACGAACAGCTTTGATGAACGTGTCTAGCTCTCTCAAATAAGTGTCGTCATTTTTGAAAACGAAATCCTGTTCTTGGTTGGGATTTCCGCCCTCTAGAGTTCGGACCTTGAGTATACTTGTACTCTCGTACGGGTCTATCAGCGAGAGTTGGAGACCGTCCAACTGAACGTCAATGGTTGCTTGGTAACGACTTCCGGGTAACGTTACGGAGTGCATCAACGTGCCGAGACCACCGTCCTGAAACCTCCAGTGACTGAGGGTTACTCTTGGGATCCGCTTGCTGGAGGGGATGTCGTCCTCCGCGTGTTCTGACTGATTATTCAGTTTACCGGCTCCGCCCTTGTCCGAGTCATTCAGCATGAGCGTGTGCAGTGACGTCATGTCTATATCCCCGACAATGTATCGGGCAAGATCACAGAAGTGGGTAGCCTGTTCCACGATTGGTCCTCCACTAAATTCCTGTTGAAACCAGTATTTGTTAATTCCTTCTGTGTAGGCAAAATAATAACGGGCGTTGAAAGCCATCACTTTTCCACCGTGTTGTGCAATCAATTCCTTCATTTTCAGGACGGCCGCGTGGTACCTGTGAAAAATTCAAAGGGAAGGGTGACTATATGCAGAAAAAAAGTCAAATTATCTTTCCTTCATTCTGAACGTGAGTATATAATTTGCCATATATATAATAAGTATATATATTTAAGGGGGATTGTTTGCATATATTTATTAAGAGAAGGGATCCAAAGGTTGGACTAAGTTGCATATGAAACAGATATTGGAATAAATCCGGAGCCTTCATAGAAAGATTGATCAACAGGCACCATATCTAAGTTTCGATTGACTGAAGCAGACGACAACAAAAGCGCGGGAAGCCAGATCATCTACACTGATATAGTGGTGTTTCGTTTCGGTATAAATATATATCTTGTGGTGGGGAAACACGATTCTTTGTTTCCCTTCGTTTACTCATGTTTCACGAAGGTCAAGCCTAAGTGAAACATGATTATTCTCGGGGAAACAAAGAATTGCTTCCCTACCACAAGGGCAATATATGTACATAACATTTGAAACAATGTACAAATTTTGACATAATAATACAGTAACTGTGTCAATAGAAACACCATAGAAAAGGGATCGTTATAGAGTACAGAAAATTTAAACATTGACACCATGGAAACAGGAAAGTGGCGATAACACTTCTTGTTTTGGATTTTTTTTAAACACAATTCAATGAAAACTTAGAAACAGTAGATCGTGTTTGGTTTCAAAAATAGCACACAGAAGTTACTTCCTCATCTACAAGATCTTCAATGATGTCGTCTCATATTATCAACAACGGAATTCAAAACTTCCGGTCAAATAATGACTACGTTGCATCTGCATGTACATAAGCAGGTATAAACCTTTTATATGGAATCTGATTAGTTCAAGTTTACCGATGATTCTTTGATTAAATATTGCATAAAGGTACAATATAATGGACAAATGCCTAGTTGACATATTGTATCGTTCCTACCTGAACATATATCCAACAGACAGGACGACGTTGTTGGTCCGACACGCCTCAGCAACTGAGCATGCGTAGGGAGTAAACTCTTCCGGTAACACAAGCGATAGAGGCTTTTCTACAAATACATGTATTCCAGCCTGGGCAAACTCTAGTTCCAGATTCTTTC
This sequence comes from Mizuhopecten yessoensis, assembly GCF_002113885.1. Lineage (NCBI taxonomy): Eukaryota > Metazoa > Mollusca > Bivalvia > Pectinida > Pectinidae > Mizuhopecten > Mizuhopecten yessoensis. The sequence goes on from NW_018407509.1 coordinate 582,170, forward strand.
CCTCCTTTGGGGAGCCTCTGAAGGCAGGGGGAATCCCGATTAAGACCACATCCGGTTTCATTCCCAAAAGTTCCCTGTAATCAGTAAGCAGACGACAGTGTGTGTACATGTGTCCGTGCTCCGGAGATGCTAGTCGTTCTTTTAGTACCTCGTCGCTCCGACGGGTGTCGGGGTCAACAATTCCAATCACCTCTATTCCACCGATCTTCTCAAGGCGTGACGCATGATCCCACGGTACTTCCGGTCTACCGAAGTGAATAGCTCCGGCTCCAACAAACCCGATCTTGAGAGTGGTTTTACTCATAACTGCACCTCTACGATGTTCCGAACTAGAATAGAAGAACAGATTGGATTCTGACCAATGAATTTGTTCACGCCGAGGATACGAAAGCTTGTGGAGCAAATAAAGATAAAGAGGACTAAAAGGTTCTGCAACAAGACATATTCGCGCTTTTTAAGTTATAAGAAAAATATGGCAACTGAGTTTTATTCCTAGAAAACATAAAATGGTGCCTGTGGGAACACAAAAGTTCAGAAGTTAAACTACGCTATGACGCAACCATGAAAATTCGTTAACACTGAAAAATGATGATAGCAATCGATTAAAATCTTTTCGAGAAAACAAATTCTAACAAATCGAATGCGCTTATGGCACCATTGCGTAGCTCAGTTGAATACTTGTAGTCTTAAAAATCTTGTCACTCCACATATTGGACATGCTTATCACATCTAGTGCCCTGACTTAGGAAAACATGTTGGAACAACTGAAAAAATGCATCGTCGAGCAACACAATAGGTACCAGGGTGCGTATTCATGAAATCGTCCTCATGCTCAAGCATGAATTCTGTGCTCAACCCTGATATCTTGCAAGTCGCTTAAATCAAATGACATGGTAAAAAAAAGTCGGGTGTAAACTCTGAAAACGATATTCTGCTTCAAGTCTGTTCCAAATTCTTCCAAATTACTGTCAAAATGTTAAGCATTACAGATTTAACACCGGATCAAGAAATTAATTAGGCTTGAGCACATAACTTGAGTTTGATAATGAGAACGGTTTCATGAATTCGGGCCGATCAGCATATATGTAAAAGATCGCGTGGTGACATGATGCAACCAAACCTGCTCAAGACAGTACCTGTATAAAGAGACTAACTGCTTTATGAGTTCATTAAATAATTCCCGATAGACATGACCGAAAAGCCCCCAGACATTCTTTTTCAATTAAAACCAGAGACACATAGTTTTTAACGACTTATTAAGGTTAAACGCGAGAAACGATTCGTTTAGGTAAATAACTGCTGATATATGGAACAGAACTCCGTCTAATATAACAATATCAATCAAAGTTGGACTATTTGTGTATGATTTTTTTTCAATTTTGGAAAAAATCCACCACAAAATATTGAGCTGTATGTAAACTTAGTTATAACAAATTGTAAAACATGTACATATTTAAGTTAATTTTACAGACCATATCAGGAATATCTTCATACGTTTTGGACATGTGTTGTTGAACAACAGAAACGGGCACACAGGTCGTTTATGATAGACATAAAGAAATAAATTGTGAGCATGTAATGATTAGATATATGACAAGAGAGAGAAACGTCTTATGTTTTTTCAAGATAAGTGCCACTTTTTGTATATTCATGAGGTTGACGTCAGCCACGTGCTGAAACCCGTGGCGTGATTGGCTGGAAGCGCAGCCATTTCTTCCCCAAAATAACTAGCCAATCAACACTATCTATTTCGGCACGTGGCTGACGTCAAACTCATGAAAGTGGCTTTATGGCTGCGAAAAACTTTGAAACTCGGAAATGGCAGGCCTTTTTAGAAGAAACGAAGTTAATCTCACGGAAGGAGAATACATGTTACGTGCATGTAGGAGGTTTTTAAAAGAAAAGTTATCCATCTTTTCAATGGTACTAAGCAATTTTTCGTACATCAACTAGAATGTGGTTTTTGAGGCAAGGAAGTTAGATGGGGTCGATTTTTCGACATCGAGAGCTTTCCTCCCCTGTCGTATCATCATTGGAATGGCATTTTTACCGGAAGTCGATGTAAACCCCCGAAATGTGTCAAGTTACTCTGAACACCTTGGTTTAGGTCAAATATAGCTGTAACAAATTGTCAGGTCCCTGTGGCCCGGATAAGATCATCTTAGAAGAACCAGAACCAGTACTAATACAATATGTCTCCCTTCATTCGAAGTGGAGACATAATAACATCATTCCCCCTACTGGAACCACAACTTTTCCTATATTGTCTGGGTTCCATGCAATGGCCCATAATTATAAACATGTTACCTGAATAAAGTTATAAATCGCCATGTTTGTTGTCAGCCGCGCCCACTAAGGCAGTGGGAGTTATCGCCCTTAGAACATGTGTTTTATAAAACAAAAAACGATCTTCATATATGAACATGTGGAGAAACATGTTTTTTCATCTTATATTGAACATCATTGGTGATCCAATGGTAGTGTACATGAGGTCCTAATGTAGGCGGAAACAGAAGTACCAACATGTGATCAAGTGGTTCAAACCCACAGAGATTTGAATAATGTCTGGTTTAAATTTTTCGAGATATTTTACATTATGATTGACACCAACAAATGCAAAATACGCTGATATAATGAGCTCGCGAAATATAAGCGAGTATAAAGAATACCGGTACCGGTTTAATGGAAAACTTCATGCGAGTCATTTATTTTGGCGAATTCTTATTTCTAAAACTATTTGAGAGGATAGGAATTCACGAAAGCAACATATTTCCATTCTCTTGTCAAAGTATTATTTCAATCAATATTTGCTTGATAATTCAAATCGCAACATGTTCTCTGCGTATTTACACGAAAATCTATTATGTTGCCAAATGCAATTTATTTGCCGTAAGTGCATGCATTTAATAGTTGTACCGGTATCGTTAGACAAGATCCGACCAAGGATAATGGCCAAATAAAGGAATGCACTGTTATCCCTTGATCCGACGGTATAATTTAATACAAGCATAAAACGTATAAATCAATAGTTACGAGAGTTTTTATAAAGCATAAGAAATCATTTAAGAATATGTGGGTGGGACACCTTTGTGCATGCTCCCAACAGGGAATACTTTGTCGTGTTAAAATGTACTTGTTTTTGAAAAGGCTTATTCAGCGAGAGCCCGAAAGATTTGTTGTAATAAAAGAGATATCACGTTGTAAAGTATATCCCGATATAGCAATGAAAATATTCGGATCATTTCACATGTAGCAATTCATATTTAATCTTTTAGAAGGACGATATGCAGGTTTAAAAATACATGCCAACTCAATATTTGGTACTTTGAAGATTGCAGGTATATACCTCTACCAATCTCTCATCTAACTACATGTATGCCCACGTCTATGGTCGCAGTCAATTCTTCGTCGTCTTCCATAGACGGGTATATAGACGCTGTCAACGGATCAGATGCTATCAGAAATGCCCACACGCCTTTTTTGACTTAGCCCCTGGGTCATAGCATGAAAACACTTGAGATCCCCCACCGTTTAACCATATATTTAATACAAATCATTCCTGGGCATGGTATGCTTCCAGGATGGGCCTAGGGGTCTGTCTCCGCCCTTGAGAACTTAGTCCCTGGGACAGTACCGAAATCGCTGTCTGCAAATCTTGTCACTGTCAACATGACCAGCAACTTCTAGTCCTAGCATATGGACAGACATAGACAATGTCAACACAGTACCTTAATTTCGGTCAAAGGGCAGACCTACTCTCTGTCAACAAAGTAACCGGCCCCTTACAGTTTTTCATGGGCGTATCTAATCGCAGTCAGCACTTACCGAGAATTATAAGTGGCGAAATGTCGTCTTTTCGGGGCGAGAGAACGAAACAACGAAATGACGTAAATCATGATCAGCCACCGTAATAAATAGATGTAGTCGTTGTCAGCACAGCCGCTTTGTGTTAATATGTGGGTGGTTATTATCATGAGATTTATTTACGTTATACTGTATATGGAATATCTTTATTCAAACAGTACGCCGAGGAAAAAAGATACACGGAAATAAATATATTGCCATCAATAAGAGAAATAGCAAAACTTTGTTGCAAATTAACCTTTAATGACGCAAAAGTTAAAACACAAAACAAACAAAAACAAAACAAAACTGCACGCGTATTACATTAAATTAACTGATTTAATTATTATCATTTTTATTCGACATTTATAAAGCTGGATAGTCATAATGATATCTGTCATCAAGAGTTATATCGCTGAAAGAAAAAAAGGGCAAAATTTATCATAAGTATTTCTGAAGTTCAACTTTTTCCTCATTCGTTATTTGTTGTGTTTATTTTGCAAGACCCGTGACATAAAAACTGTTAGTTTTCGAGGAAAAGACTATATATACATAGCGGAGAGATGTCGCTTCTTTGTAAATTACAGAAATCTTCGGTGAATATAAAGGGCGATCTTCGATAGGTTGTATTGTGAAGGAAACTTGTGACTATGCATGTATACACTGAAAGATAAAGAATTCAATTAAAATATGATTAATTAGCATTTGATGTTGAACAAATTAAACTTTCCAGTGACATCAACAGCCACAATTTCATTTAAAGATGGAGCAACCATTTTTTTTATTTTTAAGCACGCCAATTCGTATTGCAAAAAGTGTTATTTTTACAAACAAACGAACAAACAATAAATTACTCAAGAAAATTAAATAAAGATAAATAAAAGTAAAAAAAAAAAGGAAGCCTCAAAAAATGAAACTGGAGCTTACCATTCCCGTGTCAGTTGGCGACATCCCGGGTAAGATGCGTGGGTCTCACTCCCTACCGACGGATAATTTGATAGACGGTCGTAACTTACAACAATGCACAATCTTAATCACAGTGTACTATTGAAACTGTGCCCCATAAATTCCTATTCCCCATTTTGAAACGGACCGATTTTATGTTATGTAAAAATATATCGTATTTAATGAACAAACACATAATTAGAAACTTCGGTAACATGCTGGACGAGTTACGGAGTAGATCAAGCCTCGGATATTTCATCTTAGATAACAATCACTGCACTCATTAAAACGAATCGGATAGAACGCAGAAAGGCCGTCGCTTTCAAATTCTGCAACGAAATTATCGCTAATTGAAATTTTAATAGATTTGTCCGGATAACATTCCATGGTTGGTACCGCAACACTGCATGTACTTTTGTTTATTAAGTAATTGTATTGGACTGTGTATAAAGCCGTAAAATGATATATCATTGTGGTGTGTGATGTTTTAAGTACATCGAAGCTTCGGACCTGAACTCAATCCGACACTGTCTATAAACTATGGTGGCTGATATGTGTCAACGAAAATTAACAAACCTTAGTTCTCGTTCTTTCGTCTGTTCGTCCCTAAAAGTCACTTAAACAACGAGAATTAAAAGTAACTAAAACTTGTCTTTTGGCCGCGAAAAGACTAAACAACGAATATCTACGTGACCACGGGGGCTTGAGAATTCGGATCTAAGTGACTAAGCTTAACGTGTTCAGAGTAGTTTTACACGTTTTAGTGGTTAAGATAAACTTTCGGTAGCAATGCCACCCAAATGATGATAATATACGAACGAGTCTATTATAATCATTAGGGGTGTCATTTTTACCGAAACCCCTTAAACGTGTAAAATTACTCTGAACACTATAGTTTAGGTCCAAATATCGCTGGCAAAAAAATAGTATTATGTCTCCTGTGTACGTGGTAAATTCTTTAGGCCGACTGGGTTGTTTTTTTAAGCAGACGACGAGAGATAGCACTGATGTTAAACCACACAGATATCGGTCAACTGGTACTGGGGTCATATCATAGATATCTTCCTCGAAAAAGTATCGTTTCGAATCGTTTTGTTTGCCTGATCGCGATACACTCACGGTAATGAAATTATCAACAACAACAAAAATAACTCTAAGAGATGTGAAAAAGTACTAAGAATAATACAAAATATCCTATACATACAGATATGTAAATAATTAAGTTTATGACAACACTGTAAAACCCTGCACTCAATCATAATGAAGTTTTTTTAGCAGATACGTGTACCGTGATACGTATCGTAACCATCATACCGTGATATGTATCGTACCGTGAGTTATGTGCATCGTTTCAGCCCTAATAAATCCCACTTTAATTAACACCATTTGACATCGTGGGACTTTAGCTAGACTATAGATCCAGGAGGAATAGAGGATTTATCATTTTGTTTATCTCAACTATTAAGGCATTATGTAACAGAAGAGGGAAAATTCTTTACCATGTGCAAATGCACCTACTATGTGCAAATAAGTTTTCCATGCGATGGTTTGTTTTTATGTGCTGTATGCAAAGGTGCTAAAGCATGTGCTAGTGTGCTTATTGTGCTAGTGTGCTTATATTACCATGTGCTGATGTGCTTATCGTGTGCAATGTGCCTACTATGTGCAAAATGCTTTCCATGGTATCAATTTTTTTTCTGTGTTTACAGTACAGTAGTACATTTTTTTCAATTTTTCATGTTGTAATGTTTTGTCTCTGTTATTATACTCATGTTTTTTTGTAGAATTACAGGCTCTTTGTAACTTATGTTGTGTGTTTGCAAAATCGACGGAAAATAAATATTCTTTGTTTTTTGTATCATTGGCGCTCTACCAATTGAGCTTCCTGATCGCCGAGGATCGACCCAGCCCAGTTGCGCTATACATTCCTTCCTCCTTTTTCCAAGTCTTCGCCCCCGAAGCACCAACTATTTACCAGGTTCAGATATCCCCTTGCCAAGCATACACCAAATGTTTGAAACAAGGGTTAGTCACAGGCACCACTGTAACAGGAGAGGAAAAATGCACGGCCAAACCAGGTATCGAACCCGGGACCCCCCGAACTCTAGACGGACGCTTTACCAATTGAGCTATCTGGTTGCCAACGATTTTATAGCTTACTGTCAGTCTAAAGCAATGGTCAGACAGACAAAACACACTAATTAAGTTATGTATACCGCCGGGTCCCAGGTGAAACCTACTTTGATTAATCTTCACTGATTTGCAACAGATTTTCGCTTACGTCTCTCCTTCCACAGAAAACGATAGGGGAATTTTCCCCTTCTCTGGCTTAAAGAAAAATACGCTAAATGGCCATGTTGGGTTGGGTTGGGTGGGGGCTTTCTGGGGGCTTTCTGACGACGAGAGATGCAGAAGAGGCCGGGTATTAATATTAGTACTAGGTGGGGTGAGAGGAAGCTGAAGGCATCTCACCCGATACATAGCATAAGTTCTAATCAATGTCTCTGCGTTGTGTAAAAGTGCAATTACAGATATCTAATGTATATCTGTCCGAATCGCTTGCATTAAATGTTAATTGGTTATATATACCAAGACATCGCTGATAATTAAAACATAGTGTTCATTAAAAGTTCGTTAAAATATATATCGCTCACCTGTCCCTGGTTTGGCTTCTGTCGGCTAGTTTTGGTGACGGATGACCCGCTATCTGATTTACACCGACACCCGGATTGCATACCTGTGTCGTCTGGGGGATATAAGAGGGTTAGATAGTATGCAAACAATTACATGTTCTATCTGATGTAAGGCTATCACAGATACGGCGAAAAATTGCTGAATTTAACTTGCATGTTATTCCCGTGAAAACATACATTTCAATTATGAATTGTCTTTTTATAAAATATGATACCAATAATTCACATTTATAAGGTTTCAAAACAAAGTTACCGACAAAAGAAAATGAAAATACACTCATAAATGTTTCTAGTCTTGTTACATGGATATCTGCCTATAAAGATCAATTCAGGAATGTTCCGAACGTCTCACCCAAAATAGACACGATATCTGACCTCATTTTTAAGGTCGGCCTTGAAATAGGGGTAGAACAAATTACAGGGACCCGACATTGAAGGCACCGTAGGGTATCATTATAATACCTTAACTTTCGTGATGTGTATACGTATTGAGTTTTACTAGACTTTTAAACGAATAAGATAAACGCCTGTCAAAATAACTTCTCTTTATGACCGACAAAATTACCGGGGACCAACCAGCGAGAATTGCATTTTATGTTAATATACTTCTATTCAATGCACTTTAAAGAATCGCAATTCGTATAGAAATTTTAACCCACTATCTTTTACCTGAATTTTCTCTGTCCGGTGACTTTCTCCTCTATCATCCGTGTGTTAGTCTGAAAACCGAAACACTCATGCAAACCGACTCCCTCGAAAATTTCCGGGTGCAGGCTAACTCCCTCGGTAATTTCCGTAATTTCCTTGTTGAATTGACAGAGCGAAACACGTGTTAGATGGACGGGGCTTGTACTGACCAAGTCCCACCCACTTTATTGTTGTCGATCTTGAGACAACAGCGCAAACGATATTGGAAAACTATATATATATGACACTCTATAGGTTTGAGTGTAGCTTCTTAACCATGCCCTTGCATGTTGTATCAGTAAAAATCCGGTTTCCCAAGGCAGGATACACACGGAATTAAATCTATTTTGTTCATAGATGTTTACCAATTACAAATCGAGCTGTTGTATATATATATAGAAGAGAGAGATATACCGGAATGGAGATAGGAGAAAAAAAGGTAAATTGGGGAGGGCGATCTCAAACGATTGGGATAGGGGCTTATTATTGACCCATATTTAACATTCCATCTGTACCTCGACCGATTCGTTACTTAAAAGGGTAAGTTGAGGTGTGGGGGGGGGGGGGGGGCCNCCAACGATAGAGCATTATTGTACATTATTTTTTACCATATGTATTGAGGAGAGGACTGTATTAAGTTGAAATATTTGTACAATAAAATATGTTTAAACAAAAACGATAGGGCACAGGCTACCCTTTTCCAGAAATGGCGAATAAAATAGGAATTTGGTATTAATATACATGTATCTAGACTTATATCTAGATAGTAACACCACGGACATAGATGGTGTCACACACACTTTTTTTTAACTATTTTGCATTTGGTGAAAATGTGTTTACCTGAATATATACGTAGCGTAGTATAGTTTCTAACAAAACAACTCAAACATCGTTCCAGTTAAACGTTATGCCGTATTTGTTCTCTACCTAAGACAAAGAAACATATGCAATAATTATAAACATGCTTAATCACTCACACGTCTCTCACACAATGAGATAGTAGATATAACGTTGATAAAGTACGACGAATAATTAATTTATTATGTTTAAAATTAGATTATTTCATACTTACTTCACACAATTGGATTCTTACCAGGAACATACATGTCGATGGTTCCGTGTGTTACCGTCGAGCGGTAGCTATATACATGTATAGGCAGAGTGAAGTAGAGAGACGGCGGTGACTGGAATGTGGAATAATCCGTGCTGCACGTGCACATACATACATTCCGTCACACTGGCATTACATGTACGCCCGACGATTTAAATGATGTATTACAAACGAATTCCTTACTATTTTGGTGGTTTTTTTTGTTTGATATCGACCTATGGTCGTACTGGCGACCCGCGACCTAGTGGTGGAGGGCTAGGGGTAGCAGAATGTCAGACGCCTTAATCACTTGGCCATCGCGGCTCCTCGAATTCCTTATTCTAATAAGGGAATTTCTAATGAGAATTCCTTGTTAGAAAATGGCTCACGTTATTCATGTTTTATGTTCATCTTCTTCTGATGTGGTTATCTCCTGAAAAGATGTACATTGCATGTTTGAATTCAATTATTTTGACATATGAGTAAGTTACTCATAATGTCAAGTTGTACTAAACTGACATGTTAACGGTCCTAGCTTAGCTTTCACGAAACATGTTATGGGTTTTAAAGAAAATTATGAGACTGGGACATTTTAAATAAGATCATGGTCTAAAATATATCTGTTATATTATTATTTTCCTCAACTTATCCCCATAAAAAAGTATCGCTTAAGTCAAGTTTAAGGAACTAAAGCTTTACTGGTCGGGTCCCATCAATGCCACGGACTTAAGACTCTAATCTAATTCCGTGGTAATGCTAACGAAAGTTCGTAAAACTTGGTCTATGGTTTTCTAGCGGATAGTCGTGATAACAATTTCTTAGTCAAAGAATTTCCTAAGTATGACTTTTTTTCAAAGGTAAATGAAGTGTTGTTAGATGCCTAATTGTTTTTGTCGGTTATCTTTTGTTGTTGGTTGGTGTCGGTGTGGTTGCAATTAGTAATCCACAACTAACAAACGTTTCAGAGATTCTGGTATCTCCATGTCACTTAGAAGCTTGAACACGTGAAAGTTGTCAACATTCATTGGATCTGATATTATGGGGAACGAAAAGAAGAAAAGGGCCCCAAGAAACAAACAAACCAAACAGACATTGGTGTTTGATGATAACGCTAGATTGTAAGAACCATTAGTTATTTACGTAATCATTGTTAAATGATTACTTTTATTGTAACTCTATCCGATTAGGCGATACAACATCCTAACAGATTTAGTTGCCTTTCGTTTAACTTTCAGTGTGATAGGGCCTATACATCTTTTAAAGATGATTTTAGTGTGAAATTAGTTATTTTCAATTTCTCTTTCAGCATTTAACAGATATTCTAATATTCAGTTTGCATTGATGAAAAGAAAATGGTTTGAATATCAATGGGAGTAACTTCTGAAAGGGAGATAATATTGTGTACTAAATGAAATTGTGACTGTAAATTGAGATATATATCATGTACAAAAATAAGGGTATAACTATACTTTTTTTCTCTATAGCAATACACTTTTTCACGAAATAATTATCTCAATATAAAACATAAGGGTATTACTACACTTTTTTTCAATAGTAATACCCTTATTTTTTTAAATGATATATATATCTCAATTTACAGTCAGAATTTCAAACATCTTTGGTACTATGTTTGAAATATATCCATGACAAAGGTTCACAGGTTTGGAGTCAACCTTGTAAGAAGGATTCTTTACATACACGAAATATTGTAAATGTTAAATTAAGGCATCTAATTATTGTACTTCAATAGTGTTTAAGGTTTACATGGCGAGATACTTTTGACAGGCGCCGTGTACGCAAAATCACATCCCATATAAAAAAGGCCGACCACTGGCCTCTTATGTTATAGGAGTACTAATTAGTGTACATTAATTCATGTTGAATTCCTGTGTCAGTTTTGTTTTGTAAGTTTTATCAAACCTACAATCTCTTTTATTTTTTTAGTAGAACTGTACATGGTAGGTGATTTGGAGGTCCTGAGTTCCAGTCCTGTTGTATTTTCCCTTTCCTGTTACAGTTGGCAGAAAATTAGTTATTCCCATGGAAGTTGTCTACATGTTTATATGCTATCAAGTGTTGTGAGTCTTCAAAATATAATTAATACAGGTCCTGGGTTCAAATCCCAAACTGGTCGTTGCTCTTTCCAATTGCAATTGAATACATTATACATGTAATAGATTGGTCAGTCATGGTCAATTGAATCTCAGGTGTGTGTATCTATTTACTTATATGGGGCAAAGAAGTAATTCCAACAGTGTGGACAAGTTTAGGTTGTCAAATTTTCGGAGCGATCCGCTCCTTTTTCAAGACACAGTGAAACAGAACAGTTACGTGTACATATACATCATATTACAAGAAGATAGAATTGATATACTATAATTGAAAATATAGCTATTATATAAAACCAATAGTCCCCTCGGCTAAAGACAGCCGAAGGCAGCAATTAGGCTGAGAGCATCGCAGACAAGGATTTACTTATATATATAGCTTTTTGACTTTGAGAATTTGTGTAATATCTTAATTGTGTATTTTCTTAATTTCTAGGGAATTCCTGACAGGCTTTAGAAAAAGGAAAAATGAAAGACGCAAGAAGGCTAAAGACGAAAAGGAGATTCAACTCAAAGAAGATAGAAAAGAGTTTAAAAGAAAGGTAAAGTTATGCATACATTCTTACTGTAGGAGGAAGCTAGAGAACCCAGAGAAACACACACATATAGTCAGGCAAGTGATCACTCAATACCTTTTCACATCCAATCCGGCATTTGAACCCAGGCCATCTTGATGAAAGGTGAGTGTGTCATCCGTTGCACCACGACTGCCCTTTAACTTTTCAATATAGTGCTGCTCCGTGTTTGTCGCTGTATAGTAAAAACCTTGATATCATTCCCTTACGTCATTTGTCACCTCACTGCCAAGGTCTTCCTTTTTCTCACAATCTCTTTATGCGCCTCCCTTTGGATGTGTCACAAAACTTATCCATAATTGATAAATATTGAATTTGTACTACAACAACTACGGTAGACAACAATTATACTACACAGACAAAGTTTAACACCGACTTTTGACTTAAACTGATTTTTCTTTTACACAGAGGAAAGAAATGATTGAGAAGAGCTTCTTCTTCAAAGGCAGATCAAAACAGAAGGGTCCTGAACTTGACGACATTGGAAAACCAACAGTGACTGAACTGCCCGAGCACACGGTCACCATTACAGATATATCTGTGGTTGACATGGTGGGGCACTCCGGTCTACGACTTGGCCAAAACCAGGTACCTCATATGAGCCGAAGAAACTTGTTAAGTTGGATGAGATTAACTCATTCACCACTGAACACACATTTGAACTCTTCCAATTCAAAGCTTGGAATAGTTCATCATGACGTTTCAGGGGTGAATAGATAGGGGGAATCTCAACCTGAGGGGGAAGGTTCTTAAAATGCCAAATACGAGGCTTTCTGATTGTTTTGAAGCTGAAGGATTTTCCCCAGAGAGTGGAGATTCCCCATATCGACTCAAGGGGGTGAATGATTCTCTTTCTCTAACCCTTTTGATCCTGTCATATAAGTAATTAAATATGGACATTACAGGCTCATGCATGGTTGCCATGACGTCGTTGGATTGTTTATGTGATGTCATGCAATTGTTTTGGCTGGGGAATACCCTGTCGCGGCCCTAGGCAGAGACATTGATATCTCACACTGGAAAAAGTGAGAGAATACTCTGTCTGAGATTAGAGAAAATCTAATCTTTCGATTGCATTCGGTTTTCAAAATGCAGTTAGTTTTTCTCTCCAACTTAAAAACTGATGTTAGTTTTATCCGACTTAAAAACTAAAAGAATTCCAAAACACACAGGAGAATTGTTTTTGTCACTTGACATTGTCACACCAGAATTTGGTGTTAACAAATCCCTGTCTAGATGGAATAAATCTTTACACATTCGGTAGTTGAAGTTGTTATACCAAAATACCCCTATTGTCTCTTTGACTGACCTTGGATAATAGTTTGGTTCCCTTGAGTCTGGTCATCAACTGTAAGTATATTAACCTATATATCACTTTTTTTGCATAGTTTGAAGAGGACCAGACCTCAGGAACACTCCCACCAGTTGAATTTGATCCTAAGCAGCACGAGGCGCTGCAACGTAACATAAAGAAGCTGAAACGCAAGTAAGTATTCCACCAAACAGGTGTTAAACAACCTTGGATTACACATAAATGTGGAGTTTCTCCGGGTACTCCGATTTCCTCCCACATTAACACCCATGCATGCTAACACCTGGGGCAATAAGAGCGATTAATATAAGTTGTAATAACTTGTTTCATAATTGCTGTAAAAGAAAAACAACATAAATGTACTTACCGGTATGTATTTATATCATAAATCTTCATCCATGTTGCATAACTGACATAATAATTCAAATATTCAGTCAGTTGTACCTACCAGATATGGCTATGGCATTGTCTATTCATGTCAAAATAAATAGACATGAAGTCTTACCAGCATGAGAGACCAACCTTATTAAAAACGTTCCTCTCCTTTAGACCATTTTTGAGTTCCTGACATAAATGTGCTTAGTTTGAAGTTAAACCTTGTGGATAGCCCTACGATCAATACAGGAGTTCAACCACTTTCTCAGAATCCCCCCTTGCAACAAACTTGTCAGCAAATATTGAAGTGAACTGTGATATTCGCCTTCAGACACTACCCTGTAGTATTAAAATGGCGATCTGTTAAAGAATTGTGATAAATTTCATATTATCATTATATATTGTAATAACAGTCTTGTGTCTGGCCTGACGTACTTGCGCTAAAACCACACTAATATCATATCTAGTTGGTTAAAGCATTCGAGGTAAATGCACATATTTTTAACAAAATACCTATTTAAACAGGAAACTGGGTGAACAGAGATATTTGTTTAAGTACCGAAGCAAATAGAATTAAAACATGACTTAGTCGTAGTTTGACGAAGAGACCAGTCTGCCTTGAAATGTTGCGACACGTTTGATACACACATTGCTTGTGTATAAAATAAACTTTTAAATTACATATTTCCAAAATGATGAATCTTATTGAAGAAAAAATAACTAAACCATGTTCTTCTTAATACAGTAAGTATCTTATGAAATAAAAAAAACGTGTCATTGAATTTGTTTCTGGTATATAAGAATTATTTTTTTCCAATTTTACAGAGAAGTTGCCATGTTAAACAAAGAAATGCCCAAGAAAAGGTCTAAGCGTCCATCACAGATAGGTCATATCAAGGACAAGAAGTCACAGAAGAAATTCCAGATGAAGAAAACGAAGGAGAAAAATAAAAAAAAGGGGAGAAAGTAGAATACATGTTTGTTTTGTATATGTTAAGTTTAAGCCGCAGAATCAGTAACAAGATCTAAGCATGAGACTGAGATGACCTGATCTTGCTCTGACAGTTACAACCCGTCAATTTTTTTTCCGCGCCTGTTAGTTCGAAAAAAAACACCTATTCAATTTTGGTCAGGACTACAAGTATCCAGCCTGGGGCATCAAAGAAGAATGGCCTCTCCACGCGCCATACACTCCTTACAAAGAAGTATCGCCTCTACACATGCCATACCCTCCTTACAAAGAAGGATGGCCTCTACACGTGCCATACACTCCTAACAAAGAAGTATGGCCTGTACAAGAGCCATACACTCTTTACAAAGAAGTCTGGCCTCTACGCACGCCATACCCTCCTTACAAAGAAGTATGGGCTCTACACATGCCATTCCCTCCTTACAAAGAAGGATGGCCTCTACACATGACATACACTCCTTACATAGAAGAATGGTCTCTACACATGCCATACACTTCTTACAAAGAAGTATGTCCTCTATACGCGCCATACACTCCTTACAAAGAAGTATGGTCTCTACGTGCGCCATACACTCTTTACAAAGAAGACAATGTATTTCACAGTGTAGATTATATTTTATCTACAACATCAGATCACCATCAAAACAATGCATATCACGACAAAACAGAATAGTAGTAATGCAGGTTGTTGAATTGAAGTCGTTAACTCGCTGATGAATACTGCATGTACATTGCTGTGTGGAAATTATATGAAATGTCATGTAAAGGTACCAGACAGATCAGACGAGATAGAAAAAATGTGCATGGGGTGTGACATGGGATATCTCTGTCTGAGGTGCAAGAATAAGATCAGAAGACACTCATTTCCTCTTTTTAATTTTTTGGTTTTCACAAATTTATTTTCACCTAGAGGTCATATAAATTGTCAAAAAAATAATATAGCTATTATATGTAGATTATTTAAGATGTCTAAATGAAATTTGGATCAATTGGTTGTGTTATTCCAATCAATCAAGTTAACGGATGATCAGTCATTTTACATGCGACATTGAATAATCTAACATGATTTTCTATGATTTTCTATTCATATGTCGGGAAAACTTCCAAGAGTTATTGAAGTTTAGAGCAGATCTGAAAACTGATTAAATCAATAATTAATAGGACTCGACTGCAGTCATTCTGATTTTGTTAGGGGAAACAACACTGCATAAGATTATCATGGATATCTCATGGAAATAGGACAACTTCGGTCATCTTGGATGTCAGTAGCGAAAATCACAGTGTAATTAGATCATTGTGGATATCGAGCAGAAGTCGGACAGCTGTGGTTGTCCTGGATGTCTTGAGGAGAAATCACACCGCATAAATCATCATGGATATCTTTTGGAAATCGGACAACCGACATGATTCCGATGGGGAAATCACACAACACAAAGATCATTTCTGGATCTCTAGTGTAAATATACAACTTTGGATCACAGTGTCAGATCATCATAGATTTCTGGTGAAAATAAGATAAAGATCATCTTTCCACATCTGGGGAAAATTTGGTCAATATGATTACTAAAAATAGTGTAACAGGAAAGAAAATAGTGTGCTTCCACCGGGGATCAAACCCTCGATCTCCAGGTTCCTAGTCAGACGCTTTACCACTGAGATAAAGGGAAATTCCCTCTAGCTCGAAGCTGGAAGGTGACCTTAATCCTATGTACAATTAAAACCTGCCACACTCCTCCCCCCTTTTTAAATGTGTTCGCCCTCAAACACCACAACCCAGGTTGTAACTACCTGTCACCACACGGAGGGACACGGACACCATTTGTAACAGGAAAGAGAATAGTGTGCTTCCATCGGGGATCAAACCCTTGATCTCCAGGTTCCTAGTTGGAAGCTCTACCACTGAGCTAAAGGGAGATTCCCTCTAGCTGGAAGCTGGAAGGCACCTTAATCCTATGTACAATTAAAACCTGCCACAATAGCTATTTACTGGTGGAGGCATATGTAAGTCCTCTTATACTTATTTATATCAAGAATCATCGATTCATCCTGTTCCAAGCATAGAAATCAGATGGTCCATGTACAGCTTATAAGTCAAGATCTTTGAAGTATGTGAAATCCTAGCTGTTAAATGTGAAATATTTTCTCCATCTTTATTGAGCTATTTTTTTAATAAAATATGTGCTCGTGTTTAATTTTGGTTTTGCATTTAATTAAGATATCTTTTTGGTCAAAATCATGAAAATTGTCTACATATTTGTTCTTGACTGTTGTACAGAAGATTATATAACCATCAACCCATTCAACTTTATCATCAAGACAAGAATCATTTGTGTCAGAGAAAAAAGAAAAAAAACATGTATTTTTTAATTGTTCTGTTTATTGAGATTCGGGTACTTGACAATGACCACATACAAATGTAGTGTAAGAAAAATTACATCAAACCTAAATATGGTATACATCCTCGATACTTGAGGGGTTACGCTCGCTTTCGCTCTGCACTCCTGTAATATGCCATAGCATAAATAAATCCAAAGCATGCAGCTAGCTATTTGATTGGTCTCAGGTTAAAAAAAAAAACCTGACCAATCACTAAGCTGAAAACTATTCCTTGAAGATTAGAGGAGTGACACCCGACTCCAAAGCCGGTCAATTTTACCGTTATGCGACCGCGAGATGGATCAAACTATTCTTCTTGACTCATCCTCAAGGTGGCGCACACTGAACGAGCCTTATACATTAAACCCCTTGGAGTATCGAGGATGACGGCATATATATTCAACATAACTGCTGACACACGTTGTGTGATTGAGGACGAAAAAATGATTCAACAGTGTAATATGTACAATCATATTTATATAATTACATATAGAAGTCATCACTGAAAATTACTTATTCTTTTCCAAAAATAGATGTACCGTTAAATTTCAGAATTTAATATGATCACAACTGAAATATATAATATCAAATACTTTTTCATATTTCAAAAAAGTTCAAAAAAGTTATTTTAGATCTGACTGTTTACACATCTTTGTGCTTCATTCAAAATAAGATCTTTTAAAGTACATTCGAAATGTTTGCATTTTTTTTGTATATTTTTGAAACTTATTCAGGCAATGGCAAGAAATATTTTTTAACGTCGCAGCAAATTTTCAGTAATAAACAATAGATTATTTGATATTTGTCATAAACATACGTATAAAGAGGGCAACCCTTGTGTAGATAAAATATGTAAATCAATATTATGCTTATATCATAAGATGATGATGATATCAATGACGTGTACATACAAAATAACACACTTTTCATATATACGGATACAGTAACAAGAGGAATGTACACACAGAATTATACACCGTGGCTGGAGTTGTTTATACAAAGTCATCATATATATCACAGCAAGTTAGCACTTAAGTCACCTAGCCTTGACAATCAACCAGACTGGTATTTACAGCTATTGACAGAGTATTTAATCCAGATTAAAATCAGATCCAAATTTAATTTGATTCTCCTGGAATCGGATTGATGATGAGTGAAAATGCTAAGAAGCTGAAACGTCTAAGATTAGACTAACAATTCTACATAAAAAGATGTGTATCATAATCCAATAACATTGCACCAAAGTAGAAAATTCCTTCCACTTAATATCATATATCATATTCCTGTTAATATCAATTTTTAATCAACGGGTACCATGGTATATATATTGTATGTAGTAACTGGTAAGTTTGTTAAACTCATTCACCCCTGAAATTTCATAATGAACTATTCAAACCTTTGAATTGTCAGATTTCAAATGTGTTTTCAGGGGTGAATGAGTTAATATCATCTAATTGGACCATCAACTCCTTTTAATATCATGGTCTACACCAATTCTATTTACCAAAATATCACACATAAAAATAAATCTCACAGGCATAGATCTTTGAAATTAGAAATAAATGGTGACTTCTCGAAATGAATGTAATGGGTCTTTTTTTTTCAAACTGCTGTAAACCAACAGACAAAATAGCTGTTGAAAAGGGGTCTTCGATGATATCGGGGATGGGTATAAGTTGTATTTAAAATCTCCACTTATTAAAACATTATAGGTATACACATGTAGGAACGTATTTTCAAATTCTATACTTCTGCTTTGTTCGCACAGAAAAGCAGTGTTTCTGTTAATAATCTCAACTTTCTCTTTGTATCACATTTCCTTCTGATAAAAGGCACATGATATTAAAAGGAATGTACTATATAGCTATAAGATATAACATAATGTCTACTATATAACATATAAGATAATTTCCAAACATTACTGATGTATAATCTCAAACCTAAACATGATCTGATTGGTCATATGTTTATTGGTTTATACTGTTACATAAACTTATAGCAATTTTGTCAGTATGTTTGTGTGCCAACATTTGTTGGAGTCAATACATGCGTGTGTCAGGGTTTTTTTGCTTTTGATTTATACTGGCAAAGCAAGACTATTCTGAGGTATTACTATACAAACTTCGGTGAGATGATTAAATTTAGGAATAAACTCATGAGATTGGAAAAATAATTCATATTTCATATCTTAAATATCTGGTTTATCCTATATATAAATGTGTGAAGAAATAACTAACCCTTTCCTACCAAATGTATTATAATTTGATTGTAACTGATAGCCAGGCCTTGGGATGACAATAAAGTCACACAGTGTAACTGCAAATTTGTACTTCAGAAAATTCTGTACTCTCACTACTGCATTATATCCCATTAAACTGTCATTAAAACTCCATTAATTTTTCCAATTAAAATTACATCACATTCCATTAATTTTTGTCATTAAATTTGGTATTAAGATTTGTTAAAAGTGTGCATGGTTGAGGTTATCAAAATCCATTAATGTGAGTCTAAAGTTCATTATATCAATTTATCTTAATGGTCATATAAATAGTAATGATATATAACACCTATTAATGGTCATTAAATTGTCCAATTAAATGTCATTACAATTCCATAGATCTGTTAAGCATCCCGATGATGAATCATATAGCCATTAGAAACATGTAGATTTCATTGAAATTATTGAACTGTTCTTATGTGTTGAGATTCCTTCATCCCTCCATAAAAATTTTTTTTTTAGAAAAGTTACAGAATAAAGAGATTCTTTCTTTCACCAATCGTTTTATTGTATTGATAACTACACCTCACTTGTTGGGGAACATCTTTATATATATATATATATGGGTGTAAATTAATTAACATTCAAATATATATGAAAAACAGACAGATCATTATCTTCCTAAGTGTATAATATTTATGTATTGATATTTTGAGATTATACCATATTTATCCAGCAATAAGCCCATGCCTGGTAATAAGCTCATCAAAATCTACTGTAGTTCAGTTAAGAAACACAAACAAATGCTATTTCAATTGACAATTCCATAATTTAAAAAAAAATAAAATCTAACCTACTTAATAATAAACTTCTACATAATAGAAGGCATATTTGTACATAATAATAAGAGATTCTGCTCCTCTGTGTTGGAAACTAGCTTTTACCGTACTTGCCCACCAATAAGCCCATCCAAAATATTGCATTTCAGTAAAGAAAATCGAAACAAATGCTATTTCATTGTCGTTTTATTAGCCCATCCCTTACTTTGAGTGAGAGACTAAGACTATCTGTTGGCCCCCTGGGCTCATTGCAGGATGTAGACGGTAATCACGAAGACCTTAAAGGCTTCATATACAATTTAGAAATAACGCATGTATCACTAAACCAACATCTTAACATGTACAAATTCCGTGATGAATCCTCTAGTTAGAATACTATCATCAAATAAGTTACTCGTTGTAAACACAGTCATTTGGATGGAACGTCTGATCCTTTAGGATCTGTATATATACGGAAAAACGAAGCACAACAATATTTAAATACAATCTGTATTAACAAACATACAATGGCAACAAACTGTAAAGAAAGAAAAAAAATGCTCCGCATTCATTAAAATCTTTAAGACCTTTGATGTTATATATTGTCCATTGTTGAATTTCCCACCTCCTATGTACAGATTGTACAATTTTGATCAACAAAAAAATAAAATATTGACATCAGCTTTGACAACAACCCTGCACCCTGTGTAAATATAAATGGGATGCCACACTACTTCCTGTTTTACAGGAATACAAATTCATCGTAAAATATATAATATATAATTTTTCCAATAAATACAAATAGAATTGAATTCAGTATATACGTATCAAATACAAATTGCCAAAAAAAAAACATTGGAGTGGGGAAATCTTGCAGGGGGGTATTCCATAAATAAAAGTATGGGAGAGGCGGGTTAAAGTTTTTTTTCATAAATCTACTTCCCACCCATCCAACTTCAATAGAGAAATGATAACAAGTAATTACTTCTAACAGTTGGTAAATTTGGGATTACTGGCATCAACCAATATTTATCAAATAAAGTGCCCTCTTCCCCTCCTGTGTTTTTACATTTGGGATAGCCCTTATTGAAAACATTAATATACAATAAACAACCTAAATAAGTGAAAATACAAAATAATATCTATATACAATTATCATTATAACAAATTATTAACCGTGCACGCAGATCTTTAAAAACAGACTTCCTGAGTACAGTAAAGAATAAAGAGAAATAATAAAGACAACAGAAAAAACAAGTTCTACTGTACGTTACCTAGGATACCAGTCATTTGAAATATCAAACCAGGAACATTTAACAGTTTGTTTATTGCTTGTTAATGTAAAGAAATAACAAAGATGAGTAAAACGAAAAAGTTTTACTTAAAATAGAAATATCGGAAACCAGCCCTTCATAATATCAAACGTGACATATATACTGCTTTGCTGATTGCTTTAATTGTGTCTCGTAAAGACTGACGGAATTTGCTTAAAAAAAACACCCAATTCAACCAGTGCAATTGATCTCTTAAAATTGAAAATAAGAGTAACTGTTAGAGAAAGTTGTAGATAATTTGCAGAGATGTAATAAATTACAGGTCTTGTTGTCCGAACATCGTAACAACCAGCAACTTTTTCTATTATATTTTCAAAATACTGAAATTCAAAACTTCACAACTATTTAAACAACCAACCTATAATTTAACCCATTTACCCGGATAGACCATAACTTTGGTAGACTCTACCATGCATTTTTCAGGATCAAGGTCTTTGCTGAATGTAGCACGGAACTGTATAGGTGTGTGAATTAGAAAAAACTGCCAGCTAATCAGATCTAGCTGCCTGGATACTATATACCATTAACCCTTTCAACACTATGTAACTTTAGTAGACTCTACCAAGCATTGATCTGGATGAGTCCATTATGGTCTACAGACGTGAAAGGGTTAAGTAACCGAATATTGTCACAACTGCAAGAATTTAGTATAAGCATTTTCATAAATTTAAGCCACTCCCTTTAATGGCTACCCTGTCATGGGAAGGCAGTCAATTTACCCAAAGAAACTACCTGTGTTAAGAGACCCCTTTTAAAACTCCCTATTTTAAATCGAAATTTTCCTGTTAACCCTTTCACCCCTATGTAACTTTGGTAGACTCTACCATGCATTGATCTGGATGAGTCCATTTTGGTTACAGTGGTGAAAGGGTTAACTACACCTGTATCAAAGGACCACCTGCAAATGGAGACCACTTTATTGACTAATCAAAGCAGTCAAATTGACTCAATGGACCACCTCGTTAAAGGACCAACCTGTTTTGGAAAACTCCCTGTTTTATGTTGATTAAACTTGTATTAAGGGACCACCTGCAATAAGAAACCTTTATATGGGCTAACCAATGCAGTCATACTGAATCAAGGGACCACCTCTATCAAGGGACCACCTCTATTAAGGGACCACCTCTATTAAGGGACCACCTGTCTTAAGAGACCACCTCTATTAACAGACCACCTCTATTAAGGGACCACCTCTATTAAGGGACCACCTCTATTAAGAGACCACTTATAAAAATCACCATTGCATCAATTTTTAAGTCAAATAAACTTGTATTAAGAGACATCCGAGTCCAAGATCATTTTTGCTGAAGTAATAACACTTATATATCAGAAATTTAATGTAACAAATACTGACAGATTCTTACGAGTATTGTTAATATCATCTTAATGACAATTTTTTTGCAACAAAGTTCAGTCAAAAATGAGCCCATGTTTGCTATTAAGCCCTTAATACACAAATCGAATGAGAGGCTGGATGCTTCTTCGCTACTCCTTGTATCTCCTTTAAATTATCAATATGTCATGTGGTGATAAACAAAACTATTCAACTGATTTCTTCATTTTACTACATTTTTCTTAAATAATCACATACATGTACTGGATTTTTTTTTAAATCCTTCAAAAACCTTTTATTTGAATGAAATCAAAAAAATAATTTCACTGCTTCCGATTTGTCCAAACGTCCTTTTTTCCTTACACATTAATTATATAATATACCCACATTAATTTTGCACTCGACACATAGAGAGATTTTTTTTCTTCTAAATGAAATCTCTATTTCTTTGTGTTTTGTAGGAGCAATTTAGTAAGAGAAGTAAAAAGAGGTAAGAGTTGTCAAAATCTGATGGGATATTTTTTAAAACAAATCTCAAAAACAGATGACTGAATTAGGTGGGATAGACAAATGGTGACTTGGGCCTATCACAGAAACTGTGATATACCTACCACAGTAAAAATCTCATTATAATGCCCCTCATTTCGTTAGCCGCCTCGGTACTAATTGCACATTACTAAGAATTGTTTCTCATTTTTTTCAAATAAATATAAAATGCCGTTTTTTCATTTTGTTACGATGTTCATTGACAACACATTTCTAAATCCCCATTTTTGGATTTTTATACGCAATTCATTTTTGTCTCCCTCTCTATATTGACAATATTCCGATATAACGCCAATTTTTTTTATGGGGAAATGAAAGAAGCAGAACATGGTCTTAGTGTACTGAGTTTAGAAAGGAAAAACCATATGCTAGTTTGCTTCTAATACTTTGCAAACTAAATAAATAAAATCTGCATGACATCTACACAATAGTCAACACATGACAGATACAAACAAAAAAATATTTTTAAATACTTCAAATGCGCACCATTTTTTTTCTTTTTACATATTTTATAGCAATATTTAAATTTTAACACTGTGTGTGTGTAGAAATATTCTCCAACATGAATAAAAATATGATCTCATCAGGATTATTAAATACAGTTCTTTACTTTTTTTACATCAAGACATTTGACATAACTTTCTGTGGGCTTATAATCACCCCTGAAATTTCATAATGAACTATTCCAACCTTTGAATTGGAAGAGTCCAAATGTGTGTTCAGGGGTAAATGAGTTAAGTATTTGGTCCCTGCTTGGTTCGAACTGTTGTCTACCCAAGGATTTCTATGGTGTGTTTGTTTTAGTGGTTCATGGTAAGACCCACTTGGTCTACATTCAGAGTGGCAGCACTGTTGTACGGGTCCATATCGGTGTCCTCTTTCAGGGGACAGTAGTCAAAATTGGTTTGCTCTCCAGCATCGGGACTTCGCTCCGGCAATCCAGATATCTATAATCACAGAAAATTATCATGTTTTCATATCTTCATCATTTGTTTTTTGATAAAAGAGTAACTGAGGTCATTTTATTCGAAATGTATCAGTCTGCTAGTGGTAGCTGTGTTGAACCACGCAGGCTACCTTGAAATATTCCAAACTGATTCATCATTCAAACAATGTATCAATCAAAATATCTCTTCAGTTACACTCAGAAAGTTGAATACTCGGACATATTTTATACAAATTTGTTGTGCATGCTGTTTCCATTCATGCATGGAATGCATCACAACTGCTTTTCCTATAATCAGGTAAAGCCCGCCAAATGTGCATACTGTTATAAAAATATCAATATTAAATACCACACATTTCTCCTACATCCTAATTGGTTGGATTGTGATATTGACATGGTGTTACATTTTTTTTAGAAACATCAGGTCAATATTCAATTTATGACGTTAGTTCAATTGTAACGTCACCATGCTCTCTGCCAGAAGAAGTGATTTCCTCTGTACAATTTTCAGACATGTTAGCTTGTCTAATGATTAAAACATTATTAAGCATCTAACAGCACACTTAAGGACTTTTATTTTGGTGAATATGTGGTTATATGGATCTGAGAAAGTGAATATGACCCTCGACTTCTTCTCGGTCAATATCACTTTCTAAGGTTCATATAACCACATATTCACCTCAACACAAGTCCATAGCTGTTAAATATTGCCTTTACACTCTGTCAACCTACCTGCACCTGCCCACTACTTCCTGGCATACCATAATGTGGGTTCTCAAATGCCACAGAATCTGGCCTTGAGAAGCCTTTTAATCCTCCCCTTTTCCTGAAATTAGAAACAATTTGTCAGATTCAAAATATAACCAGAGAGAGATCTTTTGTATGACAAAAAAAAGAAAAAACATTTTTAAAAGTTGAAAATTAAAAGATAGTAAAACCTCAATATAATGCCCCTGGTTTATACGCAGTAATTAAACCAGACTTTCATATTAGTGTCATTGTATGAAATAGGCAGTCAAGTTACTTAAGGATCTCTGTGCCACTTTCTAAAACTACTTAAGCTTTGGAAACTGTTTCCCACATGACTATAACAATATTAACTTATTTCTGAAAAGAAAACTATACCTTGAGAGACTCCATTCGGATTGACATGTCTCGCCTGTGCCCTGCTTTGACCATCAATGCACATATCAAGTTTGGTTGGTCTAGCACTTATAGTTTCAGAGAAACTAACTTAAGCACAAAAACTTAATGTTGATGGAGATGCCGACAAAGTCAATGGACCATGAAAGGTAGGCCGCATACAGCATTTGATGCATGGGTCAAGGTGTACTACCTAAGATGATGATCTGTAGTCCAAGTTTGGTAGGTCTAGCACTTATAGTTTCAGAGAAACTAACTTAAACACAAAAACTTAATGTTGATGGAGATGCTGACAAAGTCAATGAACCATGAAAGGTAGGCCGAATCCAGCATTTGATGCATGGGTCAAGGTGTACTACCTAAGATGATGATCTGTAGTCCAAGTTTGGTAGGTCTAGCACTTATAGTTTCAGAGAAACTAACTTAAACACAAAAACTTAATGTTGATGGAGATGCTGACAAAGTCAATGAACCATGAAAGGTAGGCCGAATCCAGCATTTGATGCATGGGTCAAGGTGTACTACCTAAGATGATGATCTGTAGTCCAAGTTTGGTAGGTCTAGCACTTATAGTTTCAGAGAAACTAACTTAAACACAAAAACTTAATGTTGATGGAGATGCTGACAAAGTCAATGAACCATGAAAGGTAGGCCACATCCAGCATTTGATGCATGGGTTGACACATACTACTGAAGATGCATTTTTGGTTCAAGTTTGGTTGGTCTAGCACTTTTACTTTTAGTGAAACTAACTTAAACACAAAAACTTCATGTTGACACCACTGCCGTCGCCGTAAAAGCAATACCTTAGTCTCGCTTCCATGACTTAGTGGCGGCAAGACAAAAATGTATATTTGTTTGTCAACACAAGTAGGTAAGTGATGAAGCATCAACACCAAGGATTCCTTTGGTGGAGCTCTGCTAGCTAGAATACTCCGGTATCCACCGCAGATTCCTCGATCAGTACATCAACCAACCACGACCCACAGAACGTTGGATTTCCTGGCCCAATAATTGTATTGGCGTACCAATACCTTTATTTATTTGGTGGGACGTCGGATCTCCTGGCCCAATAATTGTATTGGCGTACCAATACTTTTATTTAATTGGTGGGACGTTGGATCTCCTGGCCCAATAATTGTATTAGTGAACCAATACCTTTATTTATTTATACGTTTCTCTGTAAATTGAACCTGTACAATCTGGCAACCTGTATTATTTACAATGAATATAGATATCTTCAATGCGTTTTACTTCATATAGGTTTCCCCTGCTTAATTTACTTTGTGGTATGTATATATGTCCCCCTGGTAAAATACTAGCTGCTTCCTACCGACTCGGCTAGGGAGAATTTCTCTTTAGCTCATTCCGTAGAGCGTTAAGCTAGTAAACCAGAGGTCCAGGGTTCGACTCCTAGCAGAGGCATTGAAAATACTTTAGCCTCTGTTATATTGGCGCCAATGTAAGGACTCAGGAGATATGACAAAATACTCAGCGATACTTGCAAAGGAAATACTATGACATCTGGAAAACTCAGGACGAGTTCTTTCCTGGAGGGGGTATATGTCACCCTGGTAAAATTCTAGCTGCTTCCTACTGACTCCGCTAGGGAGAATTTCTCTTTAGCTCATTCGGTTGAGCGTAAGACTAATACACCACAGGTCCAGGGTTCGACTCCTAGCGGAGGCATTGAAAAATGATGACCTCTGTTACATATAAAAGAGCTTCATTCTCACCTGATAAACAGGACACCCAGCACTACAGCCGTCACAACCACCAAGATAACTATGATCACTCCGACCACTACGCCAGCATTTGGCCCGCCTTTTTGTCCTGCTGCAGTCACCTTAGGTGCTACATTAACAAACAAATTAACATTATCAACTTTCAAATTGATCTTCATTATGACATGTTACAAGTTAACATCATTACATTATATAGCTGGATATTTTGGACCCCTGCAGGAGATTCCATCAAAAAGGGCCGGATTAACAGCAATATCATAATACATAATAAGGGAGATATTTTGCATCCCTTGAAGGACACCAGATCAAAAAGTGTGGGATTATAAAAATGAGATGCACCTTTTGACAGTAGGATATAATATGGTTGTCAGCTTAGAACAGAGCGACTTTGACCCGTAGACTTGTGACCCTAAAATACGAACTCATCCAAAGTTTTCTTATACCTGACCTTCGTCAAAGCTTTGAGAAAATCTGATGTCAAAGTGTCACTTTCTACACAAACAATGTACGTATAAAACGTGTCGCAACGTTTCAAGACCGACTGGTCCCTTCGACTGCCATAGCTTGACAAAGGGACTAGTCGGTCTTGAAACATTCCCACACATTTAATTACGTACATTGTTTTTGTAGAAAGTTAAACTTTGATATTACATATTTCCAAACTGATGAATCTTTTCGAAGATTTGAGAAAATCTGTCGAAAAAATTTCAAGTAGGTAGAGCAATGACAATGAATCCACCAGAACGATGTGACCGAACGAACGAGAAAGACATGGTAACACAACCCCCCACCACCACCACCACCACCACCACCACCACACCAATTTTTAGAACCCGGGAGGGGAGGGGGGTTTGGTGTATAAAAATTTAAGGTAGGCAGGCACTAATGTTAACAAACTCCTTCAGTTGAATATGGAATGGGGGTTTTGTATTTTCCTTTCTTTGTTTGAACTATAACCTTTGATGAGTTGCTACCTCTCCCGAAATGGTTGTTCGCAGCCACTTTGATGTCATAGAGTGAATCGTAATTCAGTCCCGTTAGGGTCAATGTGGTATCTGTCGTGGTTTTCTTTAACAAAAGCAGTATTGGAAACATTAAACAAATTAAAAGTATCATACAATTTTTGAATATGTCTCATAATAATAATAAACAAATCCAATCTGGTTGATTTGAGAATCAGGATCTGTGTCATGTTTGATTTGAGAATCAGGATTTGTGCCATGTTTGTTTTGAGAATCAGGATCTGTACCATGTTTGTTTTGAGAATCAGGATTTGTGCCATGTTTGTTTTGTGAATCAGGATCTGTGTCATGTTTGTTTTGAGAATCAGGATTTGTGCCATGTTTGTTTTGAGAATCAGGATTTGTGCCATGTTTGTTTTGAGAATCAGGATTTGTGTCATGTTTGTGTTGAGAATCAGGATCTGTACAATGTTTGTTTTGAGAATCAGGATCAGTCCCATATTCGGTTTGAGAAATCAATGATTACTTTCTGTTTCATACATCCTGGTTGAAACGGTTTGGGTACTACAGAAATATTCTGCAATTAACAAACACCCTTGGACCAATAGTTAGCTGACCAAATAAACAGAGTTCAAAATGCAAAGTGCTAGACAAATAAACAACAAAAAATAAAAATAAATATGTTGGTTTCCATATGTACAAAATGGTTTAACATGTCTAAAAATACATATAAGTTAATTGATCTTGTAGAAATAATCCAAACTAGCAATTGTCAGCATCTAAGTTACAGACAGGCATGCCTGAACCCCTTAATTCATTCAACCTCAAAGGTTGAAATAGTTCATTATGAAATTTCAGGGATGAATGAGTTAATATCCAAGCAGAATTTCAAGATGTCAGCTTTGGTTCAAATCGTTTTCTTTCAGTTTGAAAGACGGTTGAACCGGAAATGCAAAAGTAGCTAATGTGAGAACAGAATTTGGACCATGTTTGATTTTAGTAATCGGGGTCTGATTCATCTTTGTTTAGAAAAAAATCAGGATCTAGCTAGGCTATGTTTTTTCCTAAGAAATCAGAGCCAGCCTTTTTCTTTCTAGTTGAAATGGTTAAACCGGACACGCAAAAGTGGCCAAAGTGAAAACAGTATCTGTATCCTGTTTACGTTTAACAATCAGGGTCAGGTTCATGTTTGAATTGCACAACCAGGATCTGGAATAAGTTTTTGCTAAGAAATCAGCCTGGTACAGTGTTTGTTCAGAAACATCAGGGTGCATACCATGTTAGAGGCGCCGTTCGTACTGAAATAAACGGTGTAGTCTTGCACAGGTCCCTTGTCTGGAGCCGTCCACGTCAACACAATCTGGTTATAGTTCTTCAGCGTTCCGCTAAAAGCTAGCGGCATAGATGGCGGGATACCTGGAAACCAAAAAGGGTGTTACAATCGTCTCATCATAAAACTTTTAGAAAGTTGCTAGCTGTAACCTGTACATGATATAATTAGCGTAAAAAAAAAAAATCACTCTAACAGCGAGTTTAAATGGCTCTGCAATTTGATCACAGTATAATAAAGTAATTTATGTTTAAAGTAATAACTAATGCTACATCCTTATGTGTAACTGTGTATACCTGCTATGGTGAGGTTCTTGCCATACCCGGGTAGACTCTGACCAGCCTTGTTTTTAGCGATGACCCAGAATCTGTAGGAAGTGATCTCTGCATGCTGCAGTGACCAGGTGTAAGTATTGTTGGGCTGCGGATAGCAAAACAAACAATGATAAACAGATTTATTCTATTAACTCATTCACCTCTAAAATTTCAAAAAGGACTATTCCAACCTTTGAATTGGAAGACTTCAAATGTGTTTCCAGGGGTGAATGATTCTTTATTTAATCCCTTTCACCCCACCAACCCCTTCCCCACCTTTTTCACTCTCGACATTTAATTTTGAACACTGTAAAAACCACTCAAATTCTGTGAGAAATAAATGTCCCTGCTGGCTTTAAGTTGCTTCTATTGTGTTTCATCTCAACATGCAATTACTGTAAAAGTGTTTGTTTTTCACTGACCCAAATCTTCGCAGATTTGCTAAAATGGTAAATTTTACCAGATCTGTCCTTTGCAGATTTCAGGTTTAGTGGTCATGGCGCAATGTGCTATGGTAAGGATTAATTAATTTGCTATCAAATTCACAGGTTGAATTTTGTAAGAGGAACAATTGTTACAATGTTAATCGCCAGAACTAAGTACCCAACAAAACAAAAAAAAATAACAGTAGAAGGTACTCGACACAGAGATGTGATTTGTCCAATCAGCTTGAGAGACCAAGCCTATTAAACAATCTTCTCTCTTAAGAGACCACCATCTTCTCCTCCCCCCAAATCAATTATATACTCATATCAAGAGACCACCTACGTTAATAGACCACCTGTAATGTTCCCCATTGTAGTAATTTCAACATACATATATACTGTAAACTTACATATTTTAACGCACTCAAATTTTATCACAATATTTAATTTAAACAGATTATCCCATCTATGAATTGGCGCATCAAGAAAATATGCCATAGAAAATAATAAAAGAACTTCAATCGGCATATTCATAATTTAGCCCGATATTTACAGCGCGAAAATCTCTAAAATAAGACTACCACTAAAATATGTACGGTTACAGTATCCTTCAGCCCTCGACAGGTAGTGCTTTCAATGGAATATCAAAACCCCACTCCAGATTAATCTGTTACATTTCCAATGGAGATTTACTTATTGGTACTCACCACAGAATGGTGGTCAGTCATGTTGTATTTGTAGTTGTACCAGACCTGGTAAAGCTCAACTTTGTTTTTGTCGGTGGGCGGGTCCCAGTTCACTTCTATAACGTGACCCTTCAACAGTGCCACGACATTCAAGGGTGGGGACGGTATGTTTTCTGTGGACGATAAAATTGGACAGAATGCCATTAAAGAACACCTGTAAACACCTTTATTTTACTTATTAAAGCTTCCTTTGACAAAAGTACACTTCATATAGTCCCGGAAAAAATTAAGTTCCAAATTTTCTTGGATTATGAGTATACACACATGCACACTCCATTATAATGTGTACCAGGACATTTTTACCACAGCTTAACTTTTGCCTTTTCCTTAATCTGTAATGTTAGGGTGAATTTATTATTAAAGCAAACATCAGAAAACATTAAAATAAACATATTACATGTAATGATGAAATGTGACGGGCAAATATAAACACTGAGCGAATACAGATTTAATAGCTTAGGGTAAAAAAGATTGACTAGGCGAAGATGTAGAGCATATATAAAATAAAATAAATAACACAAAAGACATCCAGTGACAAGTCAATAAACTGTAGCTGCAGACCGAGGCCTGTTTTCATGAAACCGTTTTTCATGCTCAAGCATGGATTTTGTGCTCAAACCCAATTTCTTGTTTCAGTGACAAATTAAAAAAACAAATCTTATTCTGTCAATGAATTGGAGACTTAAATAAGAATACTGTTTTGTTGTTTATATTTGACTTTTTGATTGTTTGACATGATTTTAGCAAGTTACAAGAAAGCTAGTTTGAGCACAGAATCCATGTTTTAGCATGAGAACAGTTTCATGAATATGGGCTCGAATGTCCCCACACCTTCTGGGCATAATTCTAGTGTTATGAGATTTCTAACAGTTCATGTATAAAATTTCAAGTACGGTAATAAATCTGACAAGTAACCAGTAAAAGAACGATAGGATGAGTAGAGTTCTTACCTAGACCCTCCTCTATACAATTCAAGATAGGTTCGACTTGGTCGACGCACTGATAGATGGTCGAGTCATCTATGTCGGGGACAACATTTCCGCAAAAGTCCTGGCAGAACGGCGACACACCATTCTTCTTGCAGCACTTGGTGTGGTCCTTACCATCTGTAACAAAACCATATTGATGGTCTTAAGGATCCCTGTCCCACTGCAGGCAAAACACTAGAGAGTTCCACTGTGGGTTTTTTTTTGTATATATATAGAGTAACTTCCCCTTACTTTTGTTTTAGATAAAACTGTACATGTGGCACAATTGGGTAAAATTACTTCCATTGGTAGATCAGCCTGTCAGAGCAACAATAGAACAATCTGAGGTCCATGAGTTATCAAAGCTGTAGTCATGCCATGCCGGTTAAATCAGTTTCCATAGTGTTACGTTACAATTTTTGGCAGTGGTACAGGGATCCTTAATAGCTGAGGCCTCTCACAGGACAGCATTATTGAAGTTAAATAAAAATTCATTCAAGAAAGCTTTCCTAAGAAACAAATATAATATTTTTTTATGAAACTGGGGGCTGAAATTAACACAACGTATAAGAAAAAAACCATAAAATTAGTACCAAGATGCATCGGAATTCTAGTGAACCAGAAATCAGAATTTTGTCTAGTATTTCTTGTGAACTGCACTGGCATATCCAGGGATTTCTCACAGATTCAGGAACCCCTAAACCCTTGTCAGATTATTTTTTGCACATTTTTCTCATTGGAACTCCCTCCGACATTTTTGAAACCATCCACCCCAACACACACCAACCAATCTCTAGATTTGCTATTACACTAATGTAGGGGAATTGGACTGGGTCAATTGTCGGCGACTAGGTAGCTCAATTGGTAGAAGGTCCTTCAAAAGTTTGGAGGCCGGGTCCCTGTTTCGAACCCATGTCTGGCCATGCATTTTTCTTTTTCCTGCTACAAAATTGGCGAGCTTGCCAACCCTTGTTTCAAGTACTGGGTGAATGCTTGACAAGGGGATACCCTAACCTGGATTGTAAATAGTGTTGTTTTTGGAGGCCAAGACTTAGAAAAAGGTGGGAGGAATGATGCAGAACTGGCTGGACTGGGTCGATCACCAGTGACCAGGTAGCTCAATTGGTAGAGCATCTGTCTAGAATTGGGCGAGTTCCAGGTTTATATATCCCGGTCTGACAGTACATTTATCGTTCTCTTAGTACACTAGAAACCATTACATTCAATCTCTGAAACCGCTGTACTAGCCTTTCAGTTGACATACCTGTTGCACACGTCACGTAGTCCTCAAAGAACTCTATACAGGGCGTGTATTTTATTGGATTATTTATGACTAAATCCAGCTTGATTCTGTAGGTACATAGGTCCATGCACACCCCAGTCACATTCCTGTTCTGACAGCAAACTGCAAGGATAATGACAATAATCACAATCAAAATACAGATACAACAATAACTGTGTAAAGTGAAACCTGTATACTTCACGCTTCAAGTTGAATTTTCCTTCGTCCATTCGGCATTCATGTTGACTATGAAAGCAGTTCAATACTTATATTTACCATTTCGGAATATGTCAACCTTATAGAAAAATTTAAATAAACTTGTCACAACTCAGCACTTCATTCAAACAATTAGCGTATGTATTGTAAATGTAACATATATGTACAGAAAAGCTATCTTCAAGTGTTCAGTGTAGACAGCTGGTCTCGCTGTCCTAACACTCTCTACAAGGACTGACAGAAGATCAAAGTGCGTACATAACTATTTCTACAGATGGTTACCTGATACATTGGCAGCTGGGGATGGTTTGATGGTTGGAGAAGGTGTAGGTACAACATAGGCCTCTGAAAATACAGCAGGAGAAAAATAATATCAACATCTAGACCTTACACATAGTCTATAAATGTTCAAAGTCAATTCTATAAAACAAAACTCATCTTTGGTTTAAGACTACTGCATTGGGCCTAAAACAAACAAAACATCCCACAGAAGTGGTCCGTCATCCGCCCCTGCTGGTGGCTACATTGATTTTCAGATTTGGGTCAAAATAAAACTTGAGCAGCTGGTCATCAATTTTATCTTAGGCCTTTGTCAAAGGTTTCATGAACATCAAAGCATTTCTTCAAGGGTTATCAAATGGAAACGATGTGGCTTTTCACAAAATTAAAGAAGGCAACTGGCTGCAATATTGATTTTCAGATTTTGGTCAAAATCAAACTCTGATGGGTACCTATAGCTAACTATCAACTTTTTTTCCTTCAACCTGGCCTGGACTTAAGTACCTAACCAGCAGCTTTTGTCTCAATCAAATATGCATAGTTTGCGGTAAAATCTACTTTCGACCAATATTAAATCCACACTTCAAATTCAAATATTTTGTACATTATATTGTAAACAAATGTTTGCTGTTATAGTAAATTTGCTCTCATTATGGAGAGCCAAAATTAAACTGCTGCGAAAATCTCCCTGTATATAGTAGTATGTCGTAATAAAATTGAACACATCCCCTTGTGGTACATCAAAAGAATCTTGCGGCAGTACTGTTAAAGGAAAATTGACTGGCTTTGAAGTTGGGTGTCAATCCTCTGTAACCTTCAAAGGCCAAGTAACAGCCAATCAAAACCAATCGAATTGTGAACCACATGCCTTTGATTTTGTCATGACATATTCCAGGAGTGCAAGGAACGTAAGTGAGCGTAATCCCTGGAATTCTGAGAATGATGTCTTAATGTGATCAGAAATCTTGAAGTACCCTGAGAAAACCCATGTGGTCCGACACAAGTGACCCTTAACCTTTTCACTGAAAGCTATGAGATATAATCTGACTTACTTTTTAAATGCACTGTTCCATTGTGTGATCCGAATTTATTAGATCCCATGCAGGTGTACGTTCCCAAGTCGACGTCACGTACAAGCATGACTTCTAGTTCAGCGCCCAGTTCGTGTGTCTCCAGGTTCGGATGCTGGTATATACCCGTTCTATAGTTAGTGGTGAGTTGTGTGTCGCCCTTAAACCAAACGACTTCAGTAGGGAAACCTCTAAAGGTACATCGCAGTTTGCCGTTATATCCCATGTCCACGTCCGGCACATTGTCTCCCTTTATCCCCGACATGGTGGGCGCGTCTACAATACACATATCGGAATAATAGAAATGGTGAAAACAATTACAAACTTTTGTAATAAGGACACAAAGGAAGCAAAGGTAGCAATCCAAACCACAGAAAAGTGTTTCATTTTATACGGTGTTAAATTTTCACTTCTTTTTGCAGTCCATATTTTCCTTGAAAAACAGATCAGTTATGAGAATACGCATCTGTGAAAAATTAATCATGAGAATTCTGTTTTGAAGGTAAATCTATCTGTAAAATACTCGAAACCACGCTTCATTTCTAGTTTAAAAAGCTACCATTGCTTAAGACTGAAATTAATCCAAATTTCATGTTTTAAATACATAACAGGATTCAAAATTTCTTTCTACCAATTTCATCTATTGAAGAAAAACACAAGAACTCGTAAAATAAACAAGATAAGCTTATACGTACATCTGACATTGAGGTTCAAACTTTTGGTGGAAGTGGCCAGCTTCGGGACGGATGCTGTACACTTGTACAGGCCCTCTGAGTCCTCGTCAGCGACGACGGTGATGGTGCGAGAGTTTAGGGTTTGCTTGTTGTTGAGTATCCAGTAGACATCGGTCGGGGTCGGGGTGCCGTAGGCATCACAGACAAGCTGCACAGTTGTACCCTTGTCCACCACTCCCGGGGGTATCTGGTTCACGCTGACGTCCATAAAACCTGTCACCACACAATCAAAATTATTACAGACATACCTGGAGGAGATTAGTTTTTCAGTATTTTTTTTTCCATTTTTTTTATTTATTTCTTTTATTTTACTGTATTCGCCATAATAAGCACCCCTCCCCCATTTTTTTGGAGGAATTGAAATTAAAAAGCCCCCCCCCCCCCTCTCCCTCGAGCTCCTTCCAGTCCAGACCAGGTGTGCTCAATTTCTTTATAGTTCTTACACTTTTAAAGCCGAGATTTAGGTCTGGTGATAAAAAAATCAATTTGTAAACCTCAAGCCACAACGAAATATTTCTAATGTCCTTCAGTGATATTAAACCTTCACTCCACAATCATAGCCCACATTTTGTTATCTTAACAAGTGCCCTACGTTAGCCATTTTATTTCATCGCCCAGGGCACTAATTACAGCGAATACAGTATTACAGATATACTGGGGTACATTCACATATCCGGTTGAAACGGTTGAACCTAGTGTAAAGAAAACGACAGGTACAGATCTGGACCGAGGCTGACCTCAGGAAAATTTGGTACGTGTAGATTGAGAGGTCCAGACGTACCTGGCCGAAACAGAAATGCTGACTATTGTTAGTTTGCATTATTTCTTTCTAAAACAATGTCAAACCACATGCAGTTTTTAAGATACGTGATATTATTCAGTGGACGCGTGTTTTTTATTCTCCGAAACAGTGCATTTTTAGCTCTGCTTATAGAATGGTCCAAGTACCTTTGTTTATCATGGAAAAATTCCTGCTCCACATGTACCGTTTCAACCGAGATACGCGAATGTAGCCCTGGAGAACTTTTTTTTTAAAATATTTTTTATGTATTTTTTTTCATCTTTTGCAGTTTTTCAAAAAAGTACATTAGACATTTTAAGGTTATTTTTCAATCACAGCCAGAAAATAGTTATACATTATATAACAAAACTTGTCAAAACCCTGACCTGTATATGGATATCTTGTATGAAACAACCCTTTGTTTACTGGTATATGATAAACAAAGCAGTATTGCAAGCAATGCATAGTCAACAAACTTTGGTACCTACATTTATCAATAAAGTACACAACACCCTGCCATCCCAAGAGGTTCTCGCATACAAAACTTAGTGATGGTAGGTGCTAGTGTATGTGAAATATTAACGGAAATGACTTAAGTAATCAAATGAAAAATGTACCTCTTTGACCCCTCGGGGATCCAGAAACTAGCTATCTATCAATCCAATATTTTTTACTTGTATAATGTGACACTCAACAAGAAGCCGCCAAATGCGATATGGCCAGATTTCTACAGTACATTTTCATGTAAAGCATCACATGTGATAATCATCCTTTAAGATACAAGTTAAGTTGATGTAGGACAAGTAGTTACTTGGTAAGTGACCTCAACCAAACTTCTTAACCTGGTCATTCAAGCGGAAAATGTAGGTCAGAGGCAGCATCCGAAGCATCCTAAGATACCTTAGCCATACATGTTTAGTTGATGTGGGATAGTAAATAACTTCCTGAGCTAAACCATTCTTCTTATCCTTAGTGCAGACAGACGGACAGACAGACAGACGGACGGGAATCGCCAATCTATAAGCCCTGATTGCTTTGCAATCAAGAAAAAATTATGGGCATATAAGCAAGCATAGGCTTATTTCTGCGTTAATATGGTAATTATAATTAAAGGAGGCCGAGCTGTATGTCCTACCTGCTGGATATGTTGCGACGGTGATCTGTGGTGCCGGCAGACTGCTGCCGTTCCCGTTGTGCGCGGTTACGCTGATGGTGTACTGGGTTTCCGGAGCAAGGTCCGTAATGTTGACCCTTGTTTCTGTATACCTCTTCTACAACACAACATTGAGATGCTGTTAATTTGAGGCTACAGGAGAGCATTCGTCAAAAAAAGTTGTTTTTTTAATTTTCTTAATTTTTCATAATATCTCAGTTTTGTACATAGACTGAGGAAAATAACACTGTTACTTCTAAACGTTATTTAATAGTGGGCACATGCTTAAATTTGTTTTGTGAGTGTAAAAACGCAGTGGGGATAGACTGGAGATTTGAACCCTAAACTCTAGCAGATTATTACACTGTCACTCTAACCGACTGAGCTACCTGGTCAACAGGTATGTCCTGGCCAACAGTGCTACAATTATATTGCATACTTGCAAAAGAATCCAGAGCAATGGGACAGGGATCCTTAAAAAGGTGAATTTTAAACATTTTCAAAGATGAGCTAAGCAGTGCAAATGCAGGCAATTCCAAAACGGACCACAATCTATGGAGGTCATTTGCTGGTTTACCTGCACAGATGCAAGTGTTTTAGCAGGTTCGTTATTACTTAAACGCATTGAAAATAATTTTATTTCCGTCCGCCATCTTTTGATGCTATCAGATCAGATTCTAGCTCTACTGCTCACCCTGACTGCACTGCCGCCAGCCTTTGTGTACTGCAGAACATAAAAACAATCCGCATCACAATTTTCCTTTGGTGGACTCCACGCCACAAAGATATGTCTGGAGTGTTTTTCAACGACCTTGAACAGTTGAGGAGGACCTGGTAGATACATCAGACCTGGGGAAACACAAAAGAGTTCACTTACACCGTTATCGTGAATACTGTACATGGGGAAATTTCGCTATTCAATAATAAAATCAATTTTCGCCCGATACTAAATTCATACTCTATGTTTACATTACATCTGCATTACTATGCATATCATGTTGTTAACAAAAGTTCTCTGTAATGATAAATTCGCCCTCATTACAAATGGCAACAAAAAAACGAAAATTTAAAGTGCAGCGAAAATTTCCTGTTATACAGTACAAGGTCACATTACCTTAACTCTTTCACCCCTGTGTAACTTAAATAAAATCTACCATGCATTTAAATGAATGAGTCCATTATGGTCTACAGTGGTTAAAGGGTTAAAGACGAGACCACTGTCATATTGTTCCCATCGCCATTTTTTTTCTTCAAAAAAGTATTTATAATTGAAAACTACACCACCTAGTGTTCTTAGTACAATTGTACAGTAAAAGTGGAAACTTTGGTGGTATGGAAATGTTCACGTTTTTCATGTGAAGTATATTATTTATTTAGAGATTAATGTATATTATAGATACCGTATATAGAACAAAGAGATTTCAAAACTATTGCCAACGCAACAATTTCCCAACCCGAATCAGTTTAAAGAGTCATAATGTGAATATTTCCACATGCACAAATTTCCATTTGTACAATATTTAATGTTTTAATACATATTACATCAAATTTTACTGCAAACATAAAGGTTTTTCATTGCGGGCTTATTTGGTGTTAAGGAAAAATATTAACACCTTAACATAAAGGTAACATGTACATTCAGTGACTGAAAATATGAAGTTTATAATGTCAAGTACTTTTAAATATTTCTAAAAAAACAAATCAGAATCACTCCACTGATTAATGATATTAAGATTATAAACACCACTTTAAAAAATATGCAATTTTTGTCTCCCTTTGCACATTTCAATAAGTATTACCTGTCGGTGAAAGTTATGATTTTCATCAATGTACATATATCTCCAATACCTATTTGATGTAAAATAAAATATTTTACATTTAGAACTCTTTGGAAAGGAGGTAATGTCACAGTAGTACCAGTAGATGTCATCCTTAAGTTGTGCACATACCTTGGCTGAAACAGGTGACAAATTCGCTGACGTAACTTAGACACAGGGCTCCGATTGCATCCTGTGGTAGTGCCTGACCCCGACAGTAACCAAGGCATTTTGTTGGCACACCGTTCGACTTACAGCAGCTTGAGTGGTCTCGTCCATCTATAAAAATATCAACAATTACATCACACAATGCTTAGAAACTTCTCTGATCTAAATCCTGTAAAAGATTTCGTTTAAAAAAAAGGAAATTATGACTGCTTAACTCATTCACCCATGAAATTTCATAATGAACTATTCCAACCTTTGAATTGGAGGAGTTCAAATGTGTCTTCAGGGATGAATGAGTTAAACAACTTATCCATAAGAATCAATTTTTATTTAATAAAATAAAAAATAAAAAATCAATAAATATTTCTATGATTTCTATAATTATAACAATATTAATTGATTTAAAAATTTATACAAATGTATAATTTTTAAACAGTCTATGAAATTTTCATATTTTCAGTAAGCTTTCCACTCCAATTAGCGTTCGATTTATGTTTCAAAATATATTACAGTGTATGACAGGTCAGCATGGAACCCTGTCGGCCATGTCCATCACCGTATCCCTCTTGTCTGTGTTCCATCCCTTAAGAATCTTAACTCAAACTGCAAATTTTGAGACTATGTCAGCCACGAGATGATTAAGTACCTACCTGCTACACATGCGAGAACCTTGTTGAAGTCCATTTCACACACGAGAGGAGACATGACCGGGGCCTCCATCATACACACAGACTCACACTCAGAACTGATATTGGAGCCTCTACAGCATTCTACAAACAAAAATAACGCTGTCTAAATTTGACTGATACAATCCTTCAAGAATATCCGGACTGGACATGAATAATTCTAAGGAAGTGTTTAACTAGTGGCAGTATGTACCAGTTTTGTGTAGTTAAGGGTATGAAAGTGAACCAAAAAAGAGGTTAGTGATGTTTTGTAGGCATTTGAAGCTGTAATCTCTGTCAGTGACTGTTTCTTTGTATGCAACGGCAGCCCAGGCTGTGATGTCAGTGTTTCTTTGTATGCAACGGCAGCCCAGGCTGTGATGTCTGTATTTCTTTGTATGCAATGGCAGCCCAGGCTGTGATGTCAGTGTTTCTTTGTATGCAACGGCAGCCCAGGCTGTGATGTCTGTATTTCTTTGTAGGCAACGGCAGCCCAGGCTGTGATGTCAATGTTTATTTGTAAGCAGAGACAGCCCAGGCTGTGATGTCTGTATCTCTTTGTAGGCAATTGCAGGCAGTCAGAACCTTGACGTTTGTGATTCTTTATACGCAGAGGTAGCTCGGGGATGTGATGTCTGTTTCTTTGTAGGCAATTGCAGGCAGTCAGAACCTCGACGTTTGTGATTCTTTGTAAGCAGAGGTAGCTCGGGGATGTGATGTCTGTTTCTGTTCTCCCGACTTTGGACCCTAAAGTTGAGCATTTTCAACCAGTGAATTTGCTTAACTGTTCCTATTTTCTAAGATCTTGTGACTTCACCTGAAAGAACCGCTCAAAAGATGCCTTTTA
Source organism: Mizuhopecten yessoensis (assembly GCF_002113885.1). NCBI lineage: Eukaryota > Metazoa > Mollusca > Bivalvia > Pectinida > Pectinidae > Mizuhopecten > Mizuhopecten yessoensis. The sequence continues at coordinate 622,984 of NW_018407509.1, forward strand.
AGTATCATTTTTTCCTAGGGTGTATACATTCATACATTTTATTCATGCTTTTTTAATACTGAGCACGCGTTATCTCCCCCTTGAAATTTAAAAAAGATGGCCAGTATGCTGTAGGTGACGGCAGCCCAGATATGTGATGTCTGTGTTTCTTTGTAGATGAAAGCAACTGTAGCTGTGATGTATGTGAGTGAACGTGTTTTTGTAGAAGACAACTTCGACTGATGTCCAAGAGTTACTTTGATGGTTAAGGTAACTGCCACTGTGATGTCTGTGAGAGTGGGTTGTGAGATAATCGTGTAGATGTTATACAAGTTGTTTGTCAGTTTTATAACGCATAAGCAAAAGCAAAGCCTGGCAACAGTTCTCCCTTCAAAGGACGGTCATTGTGAAGTCATACACGAAGGTTATAATAGCCTCATACTTTGCTTGTTGCATATTAAAGTCACTGTATTATCCTTATTTACAGTATGAATCACTTTTTATAGAATCAGGAACTTACTCATGTGACCTTACCAGGTGACTATAATCTAGCCCAAAGTATTCAAAGACTGGTTAGCTTGACAAGCATTTAACATAAATTTCAATTTTTATTTTTTTTATAAATATTTTTATTTACAAACATATTTTTTGTGATTCTTGTGTTCGAATGAGCATTCTGAAATCCAAACAAAAGAGTTATATATTCAATCTTTTAATATACAGGACAGAACATTTGTGTCAAGTTGTCGTCAGATTACAAGGCTTTGAATTAAACAACTTACCTGTTCTGTTGGCCCATGTTACTACAGTTTCGTTCACAGTGGTATTACCGGACGGGCCTGCAGATTATAAAATATATTTAAATCACATCGTCTATCCTAATATGTTAACTTAATCTCAAGCACCACAATTAAATACTATCATTATGTTAACTATATCCAGGCTGGTAAATAAGAGGAAAAATTAATCTCAACCCTTCATTAAATGGCTACAGAAAATAAAAGTGGCGGTTCTATTCCTTGGTCACTTAATTGTATAACTCCTCATTCAAACCATTTCCAGAACTGAAATTTTGCTATACCTTTCACATACACAACCTTAAAACAAATTTACAGATTGAAATGTTCCCAATACATCTACCTAAACCATATGTACACGATCTTGAAATAAATGTCTTAATTCTTAATGGTAAAAATCTTCAATCATTCAATATAGAAACACATTTAGAGATCTGAAATTACCTAATGCCTATCATTCAAATACAAGTAAATATTTCTTCCGCAATATTATCTTATAAACCTCCATAAACAAGAATTATGCTAATTTTGCTTCAGACGTACCAAAATCATCACACTTTTTCCTGTACAAGTCTGTGCCCACTTTTGTCTCCACTTTCGCACCGTCGTTAGTCAAGAAGAGTTCGCATGTACCACTATCAGTAGTGTCGTAGGTGTAGCCCACGCAGGCAGCTCTGGTATCTGTCTGATTACAGGCCGACTCACACTCCTGCACGGTGTTTGTACTGCTAGCCATGGAAGGCCTTGCAGCCTCATACCTTATCGTCGAGTTAGGGTAGCGAACATATACACACGTTTTATCGCCATCTACAGAGTAAAACAAAAATAATGTAAATATTTTCTTGTCCGCCAGGCAAGACGTATTGTATTGTATTGTATACCGCGAAATGTTTGCTTCAGTTTAACTTCCATCTTTTTCGCCCACAGTCCCGTGGGTGAATTTATCACAACAGCGACTATTGTTTAAAAACGTAATACACATAGTACATCATGTAGTTAAACATGAAGGGCCAACTTAATACTGGGCAAATTATAGTAGAATATTGAATTTACCCGTGAAGGCCAAAAGTCTGCAGTATCAACACTTTATAATATGTATACAGATACAGTACCAGAAGGTAAATATGATGGAAAGGACTGTATATAGTTTGGGCCTTTTTTGGCCCCCAAATCCATCGAAATTAAAAATCTTCAATAGAACTTTCAAATGACTGTTTCTTTAATTCTGAATACTTCCTCGCTACTATAATGTAAATATTTATTTGTGTTTTCAATTATGGCTGCCATGATAACCAGTTAATATTTGCACAAACTAATGTAATTCGAATATTAAGTCAATTTTGACAGGTTTTCGCCTAGTTTAACTCTTAGCTTCCATAGAGTGTACACTTGAACAAACTTTATATTTCTCCTAAAGATGTATTACAGGTGTCTACACATTATCCTTTGATATTAAGTTTGTTCAAGCATGTGCTCTATAGTTTCCAGGAGAGAAACTACCTTTCAAATTATGACAATTAATATTCACCGAATATTCAAATTTTTCTAATTTATGCAAATTTGAATTTGATACCATAGTAACAATAATTAGAAATACAAATAAATATTTTCATGATAGTATTTGGGGAGTATTCAAAATTAAAGAAACGGTCATTTGACAGTTCATTTAAAGGTTTTGAATTTTGATGCATTTGGGGGCCAAAACACGCCCAAACCATACCTAGTCCTTTGTCAAAAATTGTATTTTGTTTTTTTAAACTGATAAACTTCTAAAGAAAAACAGTTGATATTTTGCATAACTTCTAGCAGCAGACTAATACTTTTCAATTTTCAGATAAACAAAATAATTCAAAATCTAATGATTTATATTTGAGACAAAAACATATTTCAATTTCTCCCCTTAAAAGCCACTGTGTTTGATTTGACATTTACTTGACCTTTTACCTATGACTATATCGAATGTTTTATTGATCAATCAAAAAAATACTTTCTATATTCAAAGCTGCAGATTGCTCAGTATCAGATGCAGATTAGGTAGAGGAAGTTATCGTTTTGATCCACTATTACTGTATTCTGTACATTATGGTATATACACATAACTATGCAATTGATAACGATCTGGTATGCAAATCTCATCAGAAAATAGCAAGAAAAACAGCGTTAGAATTTCATTCAGGAAATAGCAAGAAAAACAGTATTAGTAGCCATTAGTATCAATCAAGTAGCCATTTAAATATGTCATAGACATTTTTCCAGCATGATGTCATTAGAACATGGCCCCAAATATTATGCATTTTTTATGCATTGATATGTTTGTACTTGCACGTAAAATACGTCAAATAGAAAATTCAATGGCTTTCCAGATGTAATAAATAGAAAATTTAATGGTTTTTCAGATGTAATAAAAAGGTAATTTAATGGCTTTTCAGATGTAATAAGTAGAAAATTTAATGGTTTTTCAGATGTAATAAATAGAAAATTATTTGGCTTTTCAGATGTAATAAATAGAAAATTTAATAGTTTTTCAGATGTAATAAATAGAAAATTTAATGGCTTTCTAGATGTAATAAATAGAAAATTCAATAGTTTTTCAGATGTAATAAATAGAAAGTTTAACGGTATTTAACGACATATTAAATTGAAAATTTAATGATTTTCCTCGTATGGCTGACATATTTACTTGTGCTTTGAAACCATGGAAGGTATCAATATTCTGCCATCCTTTTAAAATAGATAATGGTATTCAATAGGAAACTAGCAAACATCCTCTAATGGCAGAACAAAGAACGGATGGAAAGGACCAGGGGCGTTAAGGGTCACTTTCGGACTCATCATGGATATAGAATTAGTTAATATATTTGTAATCTGGAATAAATGAAGTACGCAACTAGTCTAGGATATATGGCATTACAAAGATAGACATAAACGCACATTTTCTGGTGGATATCGTCTGTTGTGGGCTGTTTGGTTCAATTTTTGAAAGTCTCCGCATGTAACAAACAAATAAATATTTGACAGGCTGAAACATTGTTATACCAGTGTTCATTCGTAGAAAGGATCTTTTGTTTGTCACATGCGGAGGCTTTCATTTCTGCATGCTTACTGACAAACACCATAGTTAATGGCTGTCTCTGCATAGCAACGCAGTTTCGTTGCTATGGTAGGGTATCTACGCATGCGCATTGGAAAAAATCTACACCAAGAAAGATAACCCCAGTTAACCAGTATGATGTTTATAACAGAAATTAGTAAATAGATTCAAGTTGAAATTTTCACTTCATATGAGGCCAAAAATGACCCATAAGTCATTTGAGGAATACTTACAGTATGGTAGTGTCGCCGTCATGATGACATAGGATGGGACGCTAGTTCCGTTCTCATTGACGGACACGACTTGGATGATGTACCGTGTCTCCGCCTTCAGCCCAACTAGGTTGAATGGCACCTTCTTTGCAGTTTGCTGAAAATGCAAACGTTAGATTTTAGAAATCTTACTAAAATGTTAAAATTTCAGTAATCCAAATTCATGACGCATAGATCGTGGTGTATGTGACAGAAAAGATAAAGAATGTACGCAAATCTATATGTAAGCGGCTTATTTATGGATCTGCGTTCCACTGCCCAACAGGAGTACCACAGGGCAGAACGCTATACGCCCGTCCCATGCCAATCTGACATACTTAAAACCCTTTTGATGCATTATTGTATCTAAATGTATGAAAATATGGAAATGTAAGGAGAAACAACATTTGTACTGTATTACTCGTTGCAGTTGAAAGCTATTTCTGAAATGTGTTGAAACGGAGAAAACAGACTGTACTCGTTTTTCATATATCCTTTATGACCTTTCAATAATTGATTTTCATAGAAATTGTCTCCCTTTGTATATATTTCAAACAATGAAAATAGAAATTGAAATTGCCCCATTTTGCCAATAATCCATTCATTGTACACTATTAAAACCAAAGATATTTCTAATGTTCATCAATTACTGGCAGATATCGCTATTAGACAAAGTGTAAATATTGACCAAGTTTCCACAGAATCCTGCCATATTTGACAAACTTTTTATTGTGCGGAAAACCGTTGACCAATCAGATAGCAGAATGCTACTAAATTATCTGCACATGTTGCTCACTTTTAATCTCTAAGGATTTATCATTGCATAACATCACTATTGACCGAATTTCCCCTCACACAGTAAAATAATTGCAAAATGCTTACGTGTAAATGATGGAAATAAAATACTGCTTTCAACTAAACGATGCCCTTGATGATATATCGTAATGATGTGAACTAAACAGAGTAGATTTCACTCAATTGATAAGAAATATTATTATTTTTTCATATTTTTCCCAGACAAGTGATTGGCCAGGAGTGCATCATGTGTCCACCGATAAAAAACGATATTGACTTGGAGCGTGTGATTTTTTTTGAAGGACTGGGTGTTTCTAAAAATAGAACTATGACCTGTCTCAAAACAATGCACCGTCCCACTTCTGAAGCTTTTTTGTTGTGTTTTCTTTCAAATTGCTTACATTACTGTTTTGTAAAATAATAAAACAATTGTAGCCTTTGGCTGAGGTCAATACCTGAATTTATCGACCCGAGAAAAGATATATTGACCGAGGACGCAGGTATCGACCTCAGCCAAAGGCTATAATTGAATATTGATGATTGTCTTGCATAAAATAACCAAACACAGAACCACACAAGTACAACTCTTGCCTGTAAGAATTTCAGAAACTAGTAAATAAAGAAAGATGCGCAAAGACGTCTCGTTATTAGGGTTGTCAAGGGTTAACTACTTACTTGGTCGGAAGACTATGAACCTGTTACCAAAATTAATAACCGAAAAAGTTGTACATTTACCAATGGGGAAATCCATATTACCTGGCTTATCCCTACAAGTTCTCTATCGATGAGATTGAAATCTGTTTTTTTTTTAAACAAAATCAACGCTAAGACCTGTTAGGGTGTTGTATTTGTATTTGATAGTATGAATTGATAAAAAGATGCTGGTTACACCCCAAAAAAAGCCTCAATAGATGTTACAAGGGAGCCAGAATGCAAACAAGGGAGCCAGAATGCAAAGTTGTGAAACGCCAATTTTGCAAGGTAGAATTCGCTTTTAAGGATGGGGCGTAAAAACAATATCAAAGAGTACCTTAAATTGAAAGATACCAATGAAATATAAAAAAAAAAGTGTGAATAGAAATAACTTGTTATTGTATACCGAAGTTGTCAACGAAATATACTTATGTATTTTCTGCAATTAGGTGTTGAAAGCTTAAAATATGTGAGTAAACTATCATGAAAACTAATATATATGAAGTGTTTATTCATTTTGATTAGAAAATTTGCTTAACATATAATGTAGTTGTTGTTTTTTCTTGTTCAATTAACATACAGACTGATTAACCGAATACTCATTCAGAAGATTTTTCGAGTAACCACGGTTACTAAACTTTGTACGGTTTGACAACCCTACTTGTCATATAACTCACCATTTCCTTCTTGTCAGAATCTTCCATCTGATAGAGAACGGTGTAGTTCTGGGGGTGAGGGCCTCGTAGAGGAGCATCCCAGCTCAGCTGGATCGAGTGAGCCGTGGTCAGAAGCACCCTAACACTCTCAGGGGCCATGGGGAGGGAAACTAAAATGAACAGCATTGTTTGAATATAAGTCAAAGAAACCTAAACAAAGAAAATTATTTGAATATATGATTTTATAATGTTTATGATATATGATGTTTAAAAATAACAAGAGGCCCAATGGGCCTGCATCGCTCACCTGGTATAAAACTCACACTTGTAACCTTAAAAGTGATCTAAAATAAAGCTACAGGCAAAATATCAGTATTTATGATTAAAATTCGTTCAATAAACCCTGTTATGTTTTTTTTAAACATTTCACCCCTGTGATTGAAAGTCGAACAAAGTCATCATGTTGAACACATTGTATAGCCTTTCATCTCAGGATGCATCTTGCAATGTATAAACATCCTGGGACCCATGGTTATTCATAAGAGGTTGTTTAAAGATTTTAAACAAATTTGACCCCTGTGACCTTGAATATAAGTCAAAGTCATTCACTTTAACAAACATAGTAGTCCTTGATCCAAGCATATGCTACTAACTAAATATCAACATCCTGAGCCTTTTGGTTGTTCAGAACAAGTTGTTGAAATATTTTAAACATATTTGCTCCTTGTGACCTTGAATATGATTCAAGGTCATACATTTAAACAAACTTGGTAGTCCTTGATCCTAGTATGCTACTGACTAAATATCATCACCCAGGGCATTTTGGTTATTCAGAAGAAGTTGTTTAAAGTTTTTAACATATTTGACCCCTGTGACCTTGAATATGGGAAAAGGTCATTCATTTGAACAAACTTTGTAGCCCTTCATCTTAGCATTCTACTGCCCAATATCATCACCCTGTGTATTTTGGTTATTGAGAAGAAGTTATTTAAAGTTTTTAACATATATGACCCCTGTGACCTTGAATATGGGTGAAGGTCATTCATTTGAACAAACTTTGCAGCCCTTCTTCTCAGCTAGCTTCTGGCCAAATATCATCTCCATGGGCCATTTGGTTATTGAGAAGAAGTTATTTAAAGTTTTTAACATATTTGACCCTTGTGACCTTGAAAATAGATGAAAGTCATTTATTTGAACAAACTTGGTAGCCCTTCATCCCAGTTTGCTTCTGGCCAAATATCATCACCCTAGCCCTTTCGGTTATTAAGAAGAAGTCGTTTAAAGTAAAATATTGACGACGGACGATGGACGCCGCACCACGGCATAAGCTCACCTGAAGTGCCAGGTGAGCTAAAAATGTTGTCATTTTTAATTGTAAAACTTATAATTGAATGATTTGAAAACAAATGAATTTTTATAATGTCAATTTACTGATCAACTACAGTTTCTTTGGAAAGTTCAGAGGTGCATTCCACTCACTGCCAGATAAAAATATACATTGATTTATGGTAACTGAAATTAAATATACTTACTGTTTTGTGGTCAAAAGTTTTGTGGTATATCATAATGTTACGGACAAATTGTGACAAAATTATTGCACAGATGAATTGTAAATAATAAACTCATCAGGGTGTAGAGCCAATGCCGTACTTCTAATCTAGGTTCTGTAGGTTCCGCTATCCCTTGCTTGGATACCCAGGGGTATGCAGGGCAATTGAGGAACGGGAAACTAAAGGCAATATTCAATCGTAACAAGCTCAGAATAGGTTTGTTTCAATATTGTATGTCTACCGGTTTCGCCCGAACATGTGGGCTTCTTCAGGACAATTTCAAATAATAAAAGGTGCATTTAAAATTAACAAACCTATTCCTTGTGTGTAACATTGGGCTATTTGGAGTGTGAAGGCGGAACACATGATTGGATTATTGTTGATGGAGTCGGGTACGTCTTCAAATCTGGTCACGCTACACAGGGGTAAACACATGTCCAGGACGCCCTTTGTCTTGCAACAACTTTCATGGTTACGTCCATCTATCACAAAAAATACACGGTAATGTATAATCCGTAACTGCCGACGTTCAATCAAAATCTCATATCAGGGTGTCTTTTTCTTAATTTTGTAGTAGACTTTTAATTAAAACTTTTGTGGCAAATCTCAGATAAATCCTGCTATTACTTTTAATAAGCACTACTCGTTAATTCTAGTTAAAATTCATAATCACCCACTGTGACTTTCAATCCTTCACATGTAATTAACATATAAATACTGTGAACTAAAATCTGCGGTCACGAAAAATTCACCCAACCTGATCTTTCCGTACCTTTTTCACAAGAATTTTTATTTTGCATTGAACTCAACATGTTTGTCTTTCATAATGAAACTATAAATATTCATGTGAGGCTTAAATTGATGTGAAAATGCATATCTCGGAAACAGATCTGAAGAAATATATAATTATAATAAGTATTATTACAAAAGTTAGTTTGAGATTATCTTTTTACACAGATCAGGATTTCTGTATCATATTTATCCAACAATAAGCCCATGCTTATTGCAGCTCAGTAAAAATGCACACAAATGCTAATCCATTGTTCTGAAATCCGCCCACATTATCTGTTAACCCCCTGGGCTTATTGTACGATGAATATGGTAAATGTAAGATGCTTGTCACGGTATAATTGAAACGTACCTGAGCCACAGATAAGAAGCGTGAGCATGTGTTCGCTACATTCCAGGGCGAGCCCATAGTTTATGCTCCCTGTGTAGTGATCATAGTCACACAGTGCTAGACATTTCTGCGGCATGTTTTTTGCTGAACAACAGGCTGAAATAAGCAGCAGGTACAAAATGTATGTCAAATCTTAACATTTGTAATCTTTAAATTCAACGAACAACGTCAGTCTCATATTAAAACAAGGCGAGCGGAGGCTCCCCCACCTTCCTAAATCTGCACACCCCCAAAATGTTCAAGCATGACCTTCGACCCTTTAACCTTGACCGATAACCACCAAAATTTAATCAGTTATAGAACTTGCTCTATATAAAACCATAATAGTGTAAACATGAACTTTGTCTGTCAAGAGATTTCACGAATTAACTTGTACACAAGCTTTATATTTCAAAAGTGGTCAAATGTGACCTTTGACCCTTTAACCTTGACCGATGACCACCAAAATCTCATCATGTGAAGAACTTGCTTTATATAATTATATATCAATATGAATTATGTCTGTCAAAAGGTTTCTTGTACACAAGCTTTATACATCAAAAGTGGTCAGATACAACCTTTGACCCTTTGACCTTGACTGATGACCTCCAATTTCTTACCAGATGTGGAACTTGGCATTATCATAATATGATGAAAATATAAACTGAACCATTTGAGGGGTTCATGAGATGTCTAGTAAGTAAACAAGATTTTAGTATAGATACATAGGAACAAACATGGACACATTTACACAGTGACTGTACCCCATATATACCTCCTCTAAAGTAACCTTTGGCGTAATTATGTGGGCTATCTTATCTGATGAAGCAAGCAATGTGAGGAAAAACTTTCAAAAGGCAGTAGAAAGTGTGGGTTATACATTATCTTTCAAAACCAAATCTTACACATCTTCATATATTAACAAAAACACACACAAAAAATATAGAAATTTTGAAGCATATTACATGAAAAGTTGATTAATATGTCAACTTGGTAAAATACTAGCCACTTCCTACCGGCTAGACTAGGTAGAATTTCTCCTAAGCTCATTCCGTAGAGCTTTAGTCTAGTAAACCAGAGGACCCGTGTTCGAGTCCTAGCGGAGGAGGCATTGAAACAATAATGACTTCTTTTACACATATTTTTTTATACTACTAGGGTAATTCTTCTCTTCTTTAAGTCGCTGTTTCTTGGTGTTCACATATTACATCAAAGATAAATCATATCAAACTTCTAACAAGACCGTTGTTTATCTATGGAGTTGTAGACAAGTTCTGCCATGTCTGTTTCTTACCTGTGAAGTTATAGAAGAGGTTTGGGGTGGTTGATGGTGTTGGCGTTGGTGGGGAGATTGGTCGGGCTGAAAAAGACATGAAATATTGCATGAAGTAAATACCTGTGGTATTAATTTGAAACCTTGTCATATCCTAAGTACATTTACGACATCAAAATTATTTTTAAATAATAATATTAAGACCTAGTTAGAGCATTAATTATGACCTAGTTAGAGCATGAATTATGACATAGTTAGAGCATTAATTATGACCTAGTTAGAGCATTGATTATGACCTAGTTAGAGCATTAATTATGACCTAGTTAGAGCATGAAGTAAATACCTAGTTAGAGCATTAATTATGACCTAGTTAGAGCATTAATTACGACCTAGTTAGAGCATGAATTATGATATAGTTAGAGCATTAATTATGACTTAGTTAGAGCATTAATTTTGACTTAGTTAGAGCATTAATTATGACATAGTTAGAGCATTAATTATGACCAAGTTAGAGCATTAATTATGGCGTAGTTAGAGCATTAATTATGACATAGTTAGAGCATTAATTACGACCTAGTTAGAGCATGAAGTAAATAACTAGTTAGAGCATTAATTAGGACCTAGTTAGAGCATGAAGTAAATACCTAGTTAGAGCATTAATTATGACATAGTTAGAGCATTAATTATGACCAAGTTAGAGCATTAATTATGGCCTAGTTAGAGCATGAAGTAAATACCTATTTAGAGCATTAATTATGACTTAGTTAGAGCATTAATTAGGACCTAGTTAGAGCATGAAGTAAATAACTAGTTAGAGCATTAATTATGGCGTAGTTAGAGCATTAATTATGACATAGTTAGAGCATTAATTATGACATAGTTAGAGCATTAATTATGGCCTAGTTAGAGCATGAAGTAAATTCCTAGTTAGAGCATTAATTAGGACCTAGTTAGAGCATGAAGTAAATAACTAGTTAGAGCATTAATTAGGACCTAGTTAGAGCATGAAGTAAATTCCTAGTTAGAGCATTAATTTTGACTTAGTTAGAGCATTAATTAGGACCTAGTTAGAGCATGAATTATGACATAGTTAGAGCATTAATTATGACATAGTTAGAGCATTAATTACGACCTAGTTAGAGCATGAATTATGAACTAGTTAGAGCATTGATTATGCCCTAGTTAGAGCATTAATTACGACCTAGTTAGAGCATGAAGTAAATTCCTAGTTAGAGCATTAATTATGGCCTAGTTAGAGCATGAAGTAAATTCCTAGTTAGAGCATTAATTATGACATAGTTAGAGCATTAATTACGACCTAGTTAGAGCATGAAGTAAATAACTAGTTAGAGCATTAATTACGACCTAGTTAGAGCATGAATTATGACCTAGTTAGAGCATTAATTATGACCTAGTTAGAGCATTAATTTTGACCTAGTAAGAGCATTAATTATGACCTAGTTAGAGCATTAATTTTGACCTAGTTAGAGCATTAATTATGACTTAAGGATCCCTGTCCCACTGCAGTCTGGCTTTTCGTATATATACAGTAACCTCCACTTAATTTAATTTTGGATATAACTGTAGCACGGTCGGGCCAGGACACTTCCATTGACCAGGTAGGTCAGTAGGTTAGAGCGATAGTTTAACAATCTGAGGTCCAGGATTCAAATCCCGGTCTGACCTGCTGTATTTTGACACTCAGAGCACGGTTGTTGGTTATATTTTATTGATAAGGAAAGCTATACTGAAGAAATGTTTTAGAAGTGAAAACCTATATACTTACGATAGGTCAGAAACCCGATTTTAGATGTCGGTAGACTGGTGTAGTTCTCGTTCCTGGCCACGAGAAAGGCCTCGTATTGTGTGTTACCCATCAGGCCACTTATCACTGCTTCTGTGTTACCGGACACCGTCAACTATAAATAGACAATGACATAGTTAAAGGATCCTGTACGCATATTGCTCATTGTCATGTACCAATACTAATTTTTATTTTGTGCTATTGTGGTATGTTTGGGTACACTTATACATTTCCTACATGGTAAGTTTCCAGATTTCAAGCAAAATATTCATATAGCTTTTACTCCCAGGCTTTATGTAGAGGAACTGGACTGGGTCGATCGTCAGCGACCAGATAGCTCAATAGAGAGAGCATCTGTCTAAGATTTTGGAGGTTCCTCGGTTCGAACCCCAGTCTGGCTGTGCATTTTTCCTCTCCTGTTAGAGTGGTGCCTGTGACCAACCCTTGTTTCAAGCATTTGGTGAATGCTTGACAAGGGGATACCCAACGTGGGTTGTAAATAGTTGTGTCTTCGGGGGCGAAGACTTAGAAAAAGGAGGAAGGAATGTAGCGGAATTGGACTGGGTCGATCGTTGGCGATCTGTTAGCTCAATTTATAGAGTGGTGGAGTCCTCCAAACGCATAATAGTTAAAATAATTTCAAGAATAATTTATATAAGCTGATAAAAACTTTTTTTCATTGTAATGTCATATTACATAAGTTCAATCATAAAAATATGAAATGGGTTTATAAAATAGACGTAATTAAATAATATTGATTTTAAGGGATTTGGTTTGGTTTGGTTTGGTTTTATAGGGTCTAACAGGACATGCCTCCATGTGTGTTGTGAATGCGTGCATGTGTGAATGCGTGCCAGAGGCAGGGTATGTTGGTGTCATTGCCTCCTTGTGATAGCGCAGATCTGATGCTGACTTAAGAGTGCTACCATGCCGAAATACCATAAGGAAGGCGCCTAGCTAGCACAGCATTACGCCCGGTCACATTATACTGACAACATATTCTAATGGAAGGGGATCCTTCTGTGGTGAGTACCTTGGTATATGTTCCACCTATTGGGTATGTCAGCCTGTAGAACAGGTCGTACATAGTTGGAACGGCAGTGCCGGACTTTTCCCAGGAGAATTCAGCTGTGTTCCACTCTAGAGTCACAAGTTTGAATTGCACAGGGGCACCTGGGATAATATCTAAAAAAAACACATAATAATATAGATATCATCAAACACAATACCGATTAATCATCTGACTGAATAATCTTGAAAATTTACAAGAATTATTTTTTTCTACATATTCAAATGAAATGTACATAATTATTTTGCAACAGGAATGAATTTAATATATATGTTCATAATAATTTTTGCAGCAAGAATACAATTTGTTTAGAGTATATGAATGTAGAAATTAACATCCGGTAATACAAAAAAGATACATTTTCAATGGTCTGATTTGAAAATAGTATCTTAGAAGTGCAAACTTTAGTGTTGACGATTTTTTCTCTCTAATTTTGTATTTACATAGTCAGTGCCAAAATTTGACTGCCAGTACATGCCGACGCAATTTTTTCTGTGACCCAGTTTATCGGAAATTATCTACAACAAGGTCGGTATTAATCTGATAACTTTAAAAGTTTAGATGACATAAGCCATACTTGACAACACTACCTATTTTGGAGGGAGACTTCCACTTTTTGAGCCTACAATTGAGCATTTTCAACCAGTGCTATTTTGTAACACCTAATGATAACATTTGAAAGAACAGCTCAAAAGATGCTGTTGAAAAGTATTGTTTTTTCCCCTGGGGTGTACATACACACATTTTATTGATGTTTTTAAGTCTGAGCATGCGTAATCTCCCCCATGGAAATTTCAAAAAGTTGGGAAGTATGCAAAGTTGATAAGTTAATAACGCGAAGTTAATAAGTTAATAACGCAAAGTTAATAAGTTAATAACGCGAAGTTAATAAGTTAATAACGCAAAGTTGATAAGCTACTGACGTCAAGACATCACTAGTTTTACCTCTGCCTTCCTCAATACAGCCATCGATAACTCCCATCCTCATGATACACTGGGTGATATTCCAGGAGAACACGATGTCACCTCCGCCACAGAAGCTGAAGCAATGTTCAGGGACGTTCATTCTCCCGCAGCAGGCGGACTGATCTCTTTCACCTGTCACAGGCAATTAACATGTGTCATTTCATACACTCCGTGATAAACAAGTGTCACCATACACCAGGTAATCAATTTCTGACAGCACATTGTGTCAATACCTGGCAATGTCAGTTAAGTAATCAACATAGCACTAGAAAATCAACAAGTAAAATTACACTAGGTAATCAATGTGTGACAGGTGTTACCCAAAAAGGTAATCAACAGTTATTACTAAACAAGGTAATCAACAGGTATTACTAATCAAGGTAATCAACAGGTATTACTAAACAAGGTAATCAACAGATGTTACTCAAAAAGGTAATCAACATGAGTTACTCAAAAAGGTAATCAACAGGTATTACTAAACAAGGTAATCAACACATGTTACCCAAAAAGGAAATCAACAGGCATTATCCAAAAAGGTAATCAACAGGTGTTATCCAAAAAGGTAATCAACAGGTGTAACTCAACAAGGTAATCAACAAGTGTTACTCAACCAGGTAATCAACAGGTGTTTCTAAACAAGGTTATCAACAGGGGTTACTAAAAAAGGTAATCAACAAGTGCTACTCAACCAGGTTATTAACAGGTGCTATTCAATCAGGTAATCAACAGGTGCTACCCAAAAAGGTAATCAATAGGTGTTACCAAACCAGGTAATCAACAAGTGGTACTCAACCAGGTAATCAATAGGTGTAACCCAACCAGGTAATCAACAGGTGTTACTCAACAAGGTAATCAACAGGTATTATTCAACAAGGTAATCAATGTGTGTTATCCAAAAAGGTAATCAACAAATGTCTTGTAACATATTACCAACAGGTTTACTATATCAAGTGTTCAGTAATTTTGAGAATCTTGGTACACAATTTTAATGATTCAAAATGTCAGCAGGTATAAACAAGTTAACACAGATGTAGTGAGAGAGCAGACAGAATTCTGTGAAGGAATAAATTTCAGTAAATCAGTGTTTTCTCTGGGGATTTTTAGGGGCCAATAATGGGGCCCATTACCCATTTAGCTCTTCATATTTATTCGTAATACCTAAAATTTGCAGTTTACTCCTGAAAATTTCCTAATTGGTCATTTCAAAAAGTGAAACAAAAAGGCCCCATATCCCAAATTAATGGAAAAAACACTGTCAACATGTTTATCAATCAGAAATAGCTTCAAAGTCTTAACTACAAGACGTTATAGACCTATCCTGCTGATGACAGGGTATTATTACCTGCATAGCAGGCCAGGATGTGGTTGAAATCACTGCTACATTTGCCGATGACTACATCAGGATCCAACTGGGACATCACATCTACTTTACACAGCAACGTCTGACATTCTGGGTCTACCGCACGCCTCCCACAGCACTCTGTAATATAGAAAGATGTACTGGACCTTCAAACATACTGTAAAATTGGAAGTTTTTACGTTTTTGTATCCGTTAAGCTGGAGATTTTTGAATTATGTAAGCAGTGAACTGCTTTTAGTTGGCATTCATAGGCAATATTAATGGCATTGCAGCGCAAATGTAAATATATAGTGGCAATGATTTACGATGTTAAATATTTTGCAGACATAGCATTTTGTTTTCAGATTTAATTACTTCCAGTCTCCTTTTTAGCGCCCTTAGGGTTCCAAATTCATTGCCAGATTGGTTCCGAGAAACGAAAGTTGTAGGTCCCATGCTTTAATTCACATGAGAGACAGCTAAGATAGGATCACAATCTGAGAATCTGCTATACGTCCATTACAGACAATGCTGACTTCAGAAGTGAATTAAGGCTGGTGATTAACATTTGAAACATTTTGATCAAGTTGTATTTAGTGTTTTATTATCCGCTAAATGGAACAAACTTTTTTTTATTATTATTATTAAAATATGAAGAAACAACAAACCTTCACTATAGGAATTTACACAAGTGAAGGTGACAAAATGATTTTACATAAGATAACTTCTTAAAACAGTGTGCCACAATTTCAAAATGTCGTAAATTCCAGCCTCAATATTATCATTGATATCTTTTAAACATTCAAATAAGATAATTACGAAATATTTACCGTAAATTGTTTCATTCTTTGTCAGACTGGAAACAGCTGAAATGTAAAATGTTTCAATAAGAAAACAACATCTACCAATGGGGATTTTCTCACGCAAGTGAACCATTATTTATAAAAAAAAAAAAAAAAAAAACCCTCTAAGTTTCTTTCAATCATTATTGCAAACACATTCACATGATCATATTCTATCGTTAAGATTGAAGATTAGAAGAATTCTCCATAATTGAAGGACCCCTTCCATGTTCATTCTGTCAATAGGTTTCGACTGCTATGCAAACATCATTGGAACCTTGATGATGGCGGCATATATGTCTAAACATGTTATAGTTTTGAAATATGAGTGGAACGCTGTAGCCTCTTTACCATATTTTGTGGTCGAGTAAACAAATTCCGACGGCTGGCTCGATCCATGGTCAGTGATGGCAGTCATGTACATTACATACTCTGTGTTCGGCAGTAAGTTTGACACGGAGAACAGCACGTCATGCCTGTCAATCAGTGGTGTCTGAAAAATGTACAGTTTGTATACGAGTGACTGTTGGCGATTATGATGACAGTATAGACATAAGCCCGATAAGTCATTGTTAACCCATCCTAGTAAGTTGCCTTAAGCACTAAGCAAATATATTATTTATGTAAATGAGAACAGCTTCTCCAACTTTAAATTTGCTAACGAAAAACAAAGATAGCAAATCTAAATTCTTACTTTTTGTAACTGTTTATTTTCACAAGCTCCTCTTACCAATGGAATTTTTCAAGCAAATTAAACAAAAACAGCCAATTGTCTTTCATGTAAGAAAACACTATTATCAACACTGCTAGTGTGTATTGAAATGTTGATTTTGCTTTGAAAAACTTACACTGAAATATGTGTCACTCATGCTGACTTTGAAGTGGATTCTGTAGAACGTGACGAGGTCGCTGTTGTCCAGTGGTTGCTGCCAGGATACCAGTATGGAGTTGTATTGGGAGTTGGCCACAGCTGATACAGAGGCTGGAGGGCTGGGCAACAGAACTGAAACAACGCAAAACAAGAAAACGCTGTCATCGATATCCCCCGCTCGCAGTGCAAAAGTCATTAAAAACATGAAGCGTAAAATATAGGTCAAAATCAGCATCTGCAATATGCATTCAGTAGAGCAACCCTAGATACACAATTGATGCAAGTATAATCAGCATGGCACTTGTAGTAGGCAAGATATAGATGAAAGCAATTCTTCTGAACCTTACATGAAGATAAGATAAGAGCAATTCTTCTTAACCAAGTCAATGAAGTGTAAAATATAGGTCAAAATCGCTCCAATTCTATTAATTTCATTAAATACAAGGAAACATCTATGGCATTTTACATATCATTTTGCCAAATGGGCTTCATTGAAAGCATTTTTTTTCAAGAATATTATCAAATTTTACTACTTGATTTCTCTCCTACGAAAATTAGGTGAAAGCAAATGATATAGGGAGGTGGGCATATAAAGAAATTGGAAAGAAAACTTGACCTTGAAAAGGAATAAAAGCATCATGCGAGGATTAAATGTACTTGACGATCAAGAAAAAACAAATCCATGTACCAACTGCAAACCTATCAGAATCCCAAACTTCTGCCCTCGGAGTGGTCAGTTGGCGAAACAGATAGCGTACTCGCCTTTACCCAATACAGTCGGTGTTTGATTCCCCAATATGACTGAAAGGTAGGCATCTACCTGACCATGTTTTTATTTCTCCCGGCAATCCAGTTTTCTCCCACATTAAGACCCTGCTTTAATACTACATCTTGGCCAACAAGAGTAATTTATACAAGTTGATGAAACTTGCTTCATAATTAATGTAAAATGGATAAAGTTGGATGAAAACAAACCTCGGCCCTGCTCCACGCATGCGAACATGTCCATGATGTGGTTGAGACATGAGTTGTAGGATTCGTCAGCGTTGGCGGGGACCTGTCCCAGACAAAGGTCTAAACACTTGTTCGGCACCAGTCTTCTCTTACAGCAGCCTGCATGGTTCTTACCCTCTGTACAATAAAGTGTCATCATAGTTGTTTATCTTACGGTACAGTTCAGGCAAAAGAACTTATTACAGGTGCTAACTACCTTACGGTACAGTTCAGGCAAAAGAACTTATCATAGTTGCTGATATTACTGTAAATTTCAACCACTGTAGGTTTCCTCACTCCTGACTCATTAGATAAACCTGCTAGGAGATGGTAAATATTTTTGGTTACCCGCTAGTGGGTAACACCTTGGACGTGATTTCATTGGTCAATTTATTACATTTGACGTCACATGACAATGCTTTGCTACGTCATCTTCCATTGTGATGTCATGATTACATACAGCAATTGTTTCCCCCCCATCGGAAGCCGAATAAGTGTATTTTCAAGGGAACATATGGCTTTCCAGATGAAACATGATCGTTATGGGAGAAAAAGGTCCCCAAACTCGTGATGGTAGGTTATCATGTTTATCTAACACTTGTTAGTTAATTTTCAAATTGTAAAAGACACTCGGTGAACCTTGTGCCTTTATACAATTTGAAAATTAACTAACTCGAGTTAGATAAACATGATAACCAACCATCACTCTTTGGGGAAACTCCATATAGTTGCTTATCCCACTGTTTAAGTAACTGTTCAAATAAATACGTTTGTCTATACAATGTATAACTATCTTTTATTCCTGTGTATTATATCGAAACTAAAAACACTCTTTGTCTTGGAAGGTAGCAAGAAGGCCTATTTTGTTGAGTTTCGCTATAGCATTACCTACCTGAGGCACATTTGAGGATCTTAAGAAGATCAGCGTCACAGGCAGTGACAGCATCAAACCCTACACTGACAGAGTAAGGGGTACAGGCTGGCATACATGTAGCAGATACACCCTCGGTCACACAGCAGTCTGGAATTGCAGAAACACTATACAGCCTTATGTTATATAAGGCAAATCCCCCCCTACACTGACAGAGTAAGGGGTACAGGTGGGCACACATGTAACAGATACACCCTCGGTCACACAGCAGTCTGGAATTACAGAATTACAGAAACACTATACAGCCTTATGTTATATAAGGCAAATAACCCCCTACACTGACAGAGTAAGGGGTACAGGTGGGCACACATGTAACAGATACACCCTCGGTCACACAGCAGTCTGGAATTGCAGAAACACTATACAGCCTTATGTTATATAAGGCAAATCCCCCCCTACACTGACAGAGTAAGGGGTACAGGTGGGCATACATGTACCAGATACACCCTCGGTCACACAGCAGTCTGGAATTGCAGAAACACTATACAGCCTTATGTTATATAAGGTAAATACCCCCCTACACTGACAGAGTAAGGGCTACAGGTGGGCACACATGTAACAGATACACCCTCGGTCACACAGCAGTCTGGAATTACAGAATTACAGAAACACTATACAGCCTTATGTTATATAAGGTAAATACCCCCCTACACTGACAGAGTAAGGGCTACAGGTGGGCACACATGTAACAGATACACCCTCGGTCACACAGCAGTCTGGAATTGCAGAAACACTATACAGCCTTATGTTATATAAGGGAAATACCCCCCTACACTGACAGAGTAAGGGGTACAGGTGGGCATACATGTAACAGATACACCCTCGGTCACACAGCAGTCTGGAATTACAGAAACACTATACAGCCTTATGTTATATAAGGTAAATACCCCCCTACACTGACAGAGTAAGGGGTACAGGTGGGCACACATGTAACAGATACACCCTCGGTCACACAGCAGTCTGGAATTACAGAAACACTATACAGCCTTATGTTATATAAGGCAAATACCCCCCTACACTGACAGAGTAAGGGGTACAGGCGGGCATACATGTAACAGATACACCCTCGGTCACACAGCAGTCTGGAATTACAGAAACACTATACAGCCTTATGTTATATAAGGCAAATACCCCCCTACACTGACAGAGTAAGGGGTACAGGCGGGCATACATGTAACAGATACACCCTCGGTCACACAGCAGTCTGGAATTACAGAAACACTATACAGCCTTATGTTATATAAGGCAAATACCCCCCTACACTGACAGAGTAAGGGGTACAGGCGGGCATACATGTAACAGATACACCCTCGGTCACACAGCAGTCTGGAATTACAGAAACACTATACAGCCTTATGTTATATAAGGCAAATACCCCCCTACACTGACAGAGTAAGGGGTACAGGCGGGCATACATGTAACAGATACACCCTCGGTCACACAGCAGTCTGGAATTACAGAAACACTATACAGCCTTATGTTATATAAGGCAAATACCCCCCTACACTGACAGAGTAAGGGGTACAGGCGGGCATACATGTAACAGATACACCCTCGGTCACACAGCAGTCTGGAATTACAGAAACACTATACAGCCTTATGTTATATAAGGCAAATACCCCCCTACACTGACAGAGTAAGGGGTACAGGCGGGCATACATGTAACAGATACACCCTCGGTCACACAGCAGTCTGGAATTACAGAAACACTATACAGCCTTATGTTATATAAGGCAAATACCCCCCTACACTGACAGAGTAAGGGGTACAGGCGGGCATACATGTAACAGATACACCCTCGGTCACACAGCAGTCTGGAATTACAGAAACACTATACAGCCTTATGTTATATAAGGCAAATACCCCCCTACACTGACAGAGTAAGGGGTACAGGCGGGCATACATGTAACAGATACACCCTCGGTCACACAGCAGTCTGGAATTACAGAAACACTATACAGCCTTATGTTATATAAGGCAAATACCCCCCTACACTGACAGAGTAAGGGGTACAGGCGGGCATACATGTAACAGATACACCCTCGGTCACACAGCAGTCTGGAATTACAGAAACACTATACAGCCTTATGTTATATAAGGCAAATACCCCCCTACACTGACAGAGTAAGGGGTACAGGCGGGCATACATGTAACAGATACACCCTCGGTCACACAGCAGTCTGGAATTACAGAAACACTATACAGCCTTATGTTATATAAGGCAAATACCCCCCTACACTGACAGAGTAAGGGGTACAGGCGGGCATACATGTAACAGATACACCCTCGGTCACACAGCAGTCTGGAATTACAGAAACACTATACAGTCTTATGTTATATAAGGCAAATACCCCCCTACACTGACAGAGTAAGGGGTACAGGCAGGCATACATGTAGCAGATACACCCTCGGTCACACAGCAGTCTGGAATTACAGAAACACTGTACACTGTCTTATGTTATAAAAGGCAAATACCCCCCTACACTAACAGAGTAAGGGGTACAGGCGGGCATACATGTAACAGATACACCCTCGGTCACACAGCAGTCTGGAATTACAGAAACACTATACAGCCTTATGTTATATAAGGCAAATACCCCCCTACACTGACAGAGTAAGGGGTACAGGCGGGCATACATGTAACAGATACACCCTCGGTCACACAGCAGTCTGGAATTACAGAAACACTATACAGCCTTATGTTATATAAGGCAAATACCCCCCTACACTGACAGAGTAAGGGGTACAGGCGGGCATACATGTAACAGATACACCCTCGGTCACACAGCAGTCTGGAATTACAGAAACACTATACAGCCTTATGTTATATAAGGCAAATACCCCCCTACACTGACAGAGTAAGGGGTACAGGCGGGCATACATGTAACAGATACACCCTCGGTCACACAGCAGTCTGGAATTACAGAAACACTATACAGCCTTATGTTATATAAGGCAAATACCCCCCTACACTGACAGAGTAAGGGGTACAGGCGGGCATACATGTAACAGATACACCCTCGGTCACACAGCAGTCTGGAATTACAGAAACACTATACAGCCTTATGTTATATAAGGCAAATACCCCCCTACACTGACAGAGTAAGGGGTACAGGCGGGCATACATGTAACAGATACACCCTCGGTCACACAGCAGTCTGGAATTACAGAAACACTATACAGCCTTATGTTATATAAGGCAAATACCCCCCTACACTGACAGAGTAAGGGGTACAGGCGGGCATACATGTAACAGATACACCCTCGGTCACACAGCAGTCTGGAATTACAGAAACACTATACAGCCTTATGTTATATAAGGCAAATACCCCCCTACACTGACAGAGTAAGGGGTACAGGCAGGCATACATGTAACAGATACACCCTCGGTCACACAGCAGTCTGGAATTACAGAAACACTATACAGCCTTATGTTATATAAGGCAAATACCCCCCTACACTGACAGAGTAAGGGGTACAGGCAGGCAAACATGTAGCAGATAAACCCTCGGTCACACAGCAGTCTGGAATTACAGAAACACTGTACATGTATACAGCCTTATGCTATATTAGGCAAATACCCCCCTACAGATCTAGATCTCCTGTGTACTAAGGGTAAATTTATCATCACTGCAAATATTACACAGGGCAAATATGGATTTTACTGGTGAAGGATTCAAGTTTGACTTGGTAAAACTCAGAGCAAATATGGATTTTACTGGTAAAGAATTCAAGTTTGACTTGGTAAAACTCAGAGCAAATATGGATTTTACTGGTGAAGGATTCAAGTTTGACTTGGTAAAATTCTGGGCAAATGTTGATTTTACTGGTGAAGGATTTAAGTTTGACTTGGTAAAATTCAGGGCAAATACATGTATGGATTTTACTGGTGAAGGATTCAAGTTTGACTTGGTAAAACTCAGGGCAAATATGGACTTTACTGGTGAAGGATTCAAGTTTGACTTGGTAAAATTCAGGGCAAAGATGGATTTTACTGGTGAATGATTAAAGTTTGACTTGGTAAAATTCAGGGCAAAGATGGATTTTACTGGTGAAGTATTCAAGTTTGACTTAAAAAAATTCAGGGCAAATATGGATTTTACTGGTGAAGTATTCAAGTTTGACTTGGTAAAACTCAGGGCAAATATGGATTTTACTGGTGAAGGATTCAAGTTTGACTTGGTAAAATTCGGGGCAAATATGGATTTTACTGGTGAATGATTCAAGTTTGACTTAATAAAATTCAGGGCAAATATGGATTTTACTGGTGAAGTATTCAAGTTTGACTTAATAAAATTCAGGGCAAATATGGATTTTACTGGTGAAGTATTCAAGTTTGACTTGGTATAACTCAGGGCAAATATGGATTTTACTGGTGAATGATTCAAGTTTGACTTAATAAAATTCAGGGCAAATATGGATTTTACTGGTGAAGGATTCAAGTTTGACTTGGTAAAACTCAGGGCAAATATGGATTTTACTGGTGAAGGATTAAAGTTTGACTTGGTAAAATTCAGGGCAAATATGGATTTTACTGGTGAAGTATTCAAGTTTGACTTGGTAAAACTCAGGGCAAATATGGATTTTACTGGTGAAGGTTTAAAGTTTGACTTGAAAAAAGTTTCTGTTGTACATGTTCAGGTATGCAATAATTCAGAGAACCAAGGTTTGACAACATTTGACTACAGAAAAACAGATGGATGGACAGACAGATTCCAGTATCTTCCATACATTCATTACAGAGGGGTTTTAATAAAAAAAAGTATAACATTGGAATTATTGATCTATGGAAAATAATGAATATATTCAATTTTAACATCAGTCTGGTATAGCTAGAAAGTAAGTAGTTCTTTTTACCTGTAAAGTTGAAGTTCTGGCTCACGTTCGGAATCACCGGGGGAGGTGCTGCCTCTACATGAAATAAAAAAAACATCACCTGTTTTACGTAGGTCATTTTTATACAGCGCATACAGAACATTTCAGTTGAATTCAAGTAAAATCTTCTCTGTTATATAGAATGTACATTGCATTACTCAACAGATAACACTGCGGAGGATTATTAAGTAGCATCTTCCATAAGATTCATTAGTTTGGAAAAATTGTATGCATCAAAGCCATATACCTTGACGAAGGGTCAAGTCCGTTTTGAAACAGTGCCACACTTTTAATATGCCCCTTGGTTGTGTATAAAGTAAAAGTTAATTTTGATGCATATTTTTGTAGCATTTATATGCATATCATCTGATGTCTCAGATTGCACAAGTGCATTGCTAGTATGATTGAATATAATTCATGGGGCTTTAGCCAGAGTGAAATATATACATATATTATACATTTGCACAATAAACCAGAGTAAGTGGACAAATTGTGTTTCAACAATGTTTTATACATCACAATCAGTAAAACAATGCTAGTTTCCAGAGTTGATAAGACAAAGTAGACATACTATGATTTAAGAGGGAAAATACTGTGACCAAATTTCTTAAGCGGTGCTGATAAGACAGGGGGCCATTGAAGAGAGGTTAAACTGTACAAAGAGATCACAGGACAGATAACTCATCTGTGTGAGGTAAATAACTGGTAACTGTTACAATTAAATTTTCTTTTGGTCCTGATTAAGGCCTCCGAGCAGGACTTATTTCATTTGCTGGGTTTCTAATTATTATTTTTTCCTGCTACCATATGGTTTCCTGATTTTTCTCAGCTACTTACTCTCCAGAATCTAATGAAACCCTAACACAAGTATTGATATCAATATTAAAATGTACAGAGCGTATTCTTCTGATCGGACATCAAACATGGCTGCCATATTGGTCCAAAGTTTGATATTGATCGATTGATGAAATTCGGTATGAGGGGTGTGTAATATGGCCCTGCATCGACAACTGCAAGCTCTGTTTCCTGATTGGACAAGATATGGCCACTGTAAACTGACTTCTGATTGGTCAAAATTCAGATATTGTCTGATTTTGCTCAAATTTGGTATGTAGGTGTATTATTGAATTGCGAACTGTTTCAGATGCATCGTTTGTGATAATGGGGGCCTGTTGCCATTCAAACTTGTTTTCGTTAGGTTTGTGAGGTTAATATATTAGCTCCAAAAAATAGCTCTGTATCAATTACTGATGCATGTCCCTATAACTACCTGTGATATTAAGGTTGTGAACAGACGAAATTTCAGTTCCCTTTATGGCGCACTTGTAATGGCCCTGGTCCTCTTCCTGAAGACCAGCAATCACCAACGTGAAGAAACTATACGGGCCAGAATCTGTAATAAAAACAAGTCACTGTATGTAAATGTCTGTACATTGAATTTTTGAAAGGATATTTCTACAGGCAAGATATTTTTCGCAATTTCGTGGGTTAGTAAAAGTGATCGCAAAAACATGGTCCATAGAATAATATTACAACCGTAAAAATGAGCTGTGATGATATACATCATAACTGTATTGTCGTCAGGAAAGAGCGAGTATGTGGCTGTAACGTTTTTATATACATCAAGAGTATAACACAAGATGTTTGAAAATAAATTGTACCACACATCTAATAGTTTTGTTGAAGATTTTTTTTTTTTCAAAGTGAGGAATAATGTAAATAGTTGACATTGAGTCCACTCCACACTACACACGATAATGTGTCATGTGACCACTGACCTGCCGGTCGCTGGACACTGTAGCGGGTCTCGGTAATACCCTTCTCGATAAAAACTTCGTAGCCGGAGGAAATCAAGACATTGTGGTTCACAAACGTCCAAGTAACCTGCAACACCATCAATAAAATGTTCTGAAAACGCTTGTGAATCCTGGTGGAAATTTACACTTTATTAAATATATTTGTTACTTAAAGGCAAAAATCCACTTGCATAGCCCCATACCATGATATTTGTCAACTATATGCACAACACCTTACACATTTTCCTTATTTTTTCAAATTGAAAATTTAATGTGGATATTTTTTGTGTATCAATCAATATAGACACTAATTTTGGTCGATTAAGATTTTGTAAAATTGCAAGCAAGCGACATTAATTTACTATAGAGGAAAATTGTTTTGATTAATGTATATGCTAATTGTATTGATTGTATAAATTGTGCTTTAGAGTGGCTTATTCTAGCTAGATAGGGCGCTGTATCAAGTGTTGTAAATTATTATTTTATGACATTTTAAAATATTCACATCAAAGACCAAATCTCCTTAGTGGTTGAAACAGCAAGTTAGTTTCACATGCACAGACAAATATAAGGTAAAACAGCCTGCAAATTTGTTTAACTCATTCACCCCTGAAGACACATTTGAACTCTTCCAATTCAAAGGTTGGAATAGTTCATTATGAAACTTCAGGGGTGAATGAATTAACTCCATCTTGTACATTAGAAGTAATAAAACAAAGCTTTTGATTCAGCTAAGACAGAGCTTTTAACTCATTCACCCCTGAAATTTCATAATGAACTATTCGAACCTTTGCATTGGAATAGTTCAAATGTGTCTTCAGGGGTTAATGAGTTAATTCAGTTAAATTTAATATGGGTCAGAACTTAAATAAAAACAATGTGACAGTCCCAATGTACAATCATAATATTACACAGCTAGTATTTTTTTTATTTTTTTATTTTTGTTAAATTGTTATAATTTCCATGGGAAATATCTTTTCTACGGACAACTGAAATTTGTGATTCATGTATATGTATTTACCGTAGATGACCCGATATTCTTGACTTTACATTCCATGCGGACTGTATTTCCAACATTGGCCTGGTGGTTCATCGGACTGGTCTGATCGATTTGGGACTGCTGCTGGCCCACCAAAAGGTCTGGTGAAATAAAAAAAAAATAAAAAACACATTTAAGGATCCCCGTTTCACTGCCAAAAACTGTAACCAATTAGTAATTAAAACTGTTTTCCAGCATGAATATAGCTTTGATAAATCATTTCTGAAAAGAAAACCATATAACTTGCAGGAATTTTAAAGATCTCAAAGATGTTCGAAGTTCAACAATTTGGGAGTTGAGTCAATGTCTCAATGTTTTGATTTTTATCCCAATGGTCCCGCAAAGTTTGAAATTTTTAAGTTTTACTGTAATGTATATAGCAATACCTCAATATCAATTTCTTCATTTGTCAATGTATAGACTAATGTCATTCAAATGTCCTCTTTTGCAAAAAACTGCCCTACATGTCATAGTATCAAATAGTAAATCCTATCAAAATACGTTTTTTATATAATTTATAGTATTTATGGGTTTGACTGGACAATTTGGACCACATTTTTACTGAAGATTCTAAAGCAATAAGTACACTGTTTTAAAGTTAATTAAGAAAACGATTGATCAATGATGGTTTCAGCATTGTCAGTGTATTGCGATATAGCAGGCCGACAAAATAATTCAATGTGATCATACACAATTAAGTATCACAATGATATACATATGATTCAATGAATCGTTTCAACCCTAAAACCAACAAATAGAAAGTCCCATATTGTACAGAGTATAATAGAATGTACCATGAAGGGTAACATATTTCATGTAGCTGTTCATTATTAAACAGTACTAGCTGTCCATTCGTGTATTTAAGAATGGACAGGCATACATGCATGTACACACTACATACTAGCCTAATAATGGACAGTTTCAACAAACATAATTTTAAGCACTAACAAATTTTAGAAGAAAACTCACAATTTACTTACAATAAATGGCCAGATTCATGTACATGTACATATATAAGAAATAGGTGGTAACCTGAAGATGTTATATATATCTAGGGCTTTAATTTTATTCATTGTAGTTTGTTTAAATATGACATTAACTGCAACAATTGCTCTAGATCAAGGTAAATATGTAAATCTGGTACAAAATACTAGCTGCTTCCTACCTACATAGCTACTCGGCTAGGGAGAACATCTCTTTAGCTCATTCCGTATAAGACTAGTAAACCAGAGATCCTGGGTACGACTCCTAGCGGAGGCAATGCAAAACAATGACCCCTGTTACACTGGCGCCCATCTATGGAACCAAGAAATTATTGACAAATATACTCAGCGATACTTTTAAAAGAATCGCTATGACCTAAGATGACTCGGGACAAGTATTTTCCTGAAAGGACCTGAAAGGACCTGAAAGGAAGTACCGGGTATGTTTTCCTGGTACAAAATAGCTTCCTACTAATTTGGTTATGGAGATTTTCACTTTAGCTCATTTGGTGGAGTGTAAGACTATAATAAGTAAACCACAGATCCTGGGTTCGACTCCTAAGGGCATGGAGGCATTTAAGAAATATTGGCCTCTGTTTATACTTATATAAAAAGATATACCATATAGGAAAATTAACATTTCTCCCTAAAATTTGGAAAATTAACATTTCTCCCAAAATTTTCCTTAAGTTATATTCAGCAAGTAGGAGGAAGTTATAGCTCGGAATATGAATTTGACCATTGACCTTAATGTGACCTTAACCTTGAGTGTACAGACTCAACTGGTACAAAACAAACTCAGGGAGCATCAATCAATAAAGTTAGGAATTGAGAAAAAAACGACATGGGTCGACGTCCCAAATATAACAATGGAGGCGCCAGATACAATTTGGTTTGGAAGATGTAGAAGAAACACCCTAGCTTCCCCCTTGTTCTACATATAACATTAGTCGCCTCAAGCTCTTACTGTAACATACACAGGGCTCATGAAATCTTTAATTTCCTGGAAGCTGATGCTGGGGCACACAGACTAACTAAACAATGAACTACCTCTATTATGGAGCTGATCAAGACACTGTGTGTACCCACGGCAAATTCTTTATGTGTAGCAATTTCTGTATTATAAAATCTGACCTCTGCCCATACTTACCAAAGTTACAAATGAAAACCAGTAACAATACAGTAGAAAACTCCATTTTCATGTCTTTATTATGTTAATGTTTTCTGAACTGTAAGTCGACGCTAACTCCTCCTTCACACAGTTTGTTTCATTTTCTGCAAAACAAAAACAAAAAAACAATGAAAGAAACAGGTTGTTTTAAAAGGAATTCTTCATACTTATTTTCTTTAATTTTCATAGGTGATATCAATAATAAACATTTAGTTCTATCAGTGAGGTCTACACAACAGTTTGACAATGGTTCAGATTCACTAGAGGGGCAATTTGCAAGTATTCATATAGCAGAAATTAACATTTTAAAGCAACTGTCGGTTGTGCGTTATATATGTACTTTGAATTGTGTATTGGGTAATAAATAAATGAGCCGCCAGCTGGGATTTGGGTCCTTAACTTCTAGCTAATGAAAAGGGAGAAAAACGGGAATTCCGACAGGCGTCATATTTCAATTCTATTTCTGTTTCGCGCGAAAACGGAAAACTCACTTGCTTTACAAGAATGTACAATATAACTTTTATTATCCCCAAAACATATACATATAATGTAACTACTGAAACTAGAAGGCTATCTCTTAATTATTCAAACAATATCATACACTTTAGATATCAATAATTAATCAAATTGACTTAAATATCGAAGCGACAGGGATTTCCCGTTTTCTGGTGCGCACACTTCCGGTAGATTGTTTACATTCGCTACGGAAGATGATAGACACGGTGGCTGCATTTAAACTTGTGACATGTCGCAGCCTATCTTCCACCCAATTTGAAGTATATGAATTGATGTGATAGTGTGATAGCTGCATAGCTAGACGATCAGTTCAGTCACTTCTTTCCCGTTTCTTCAACTAGTAATCTTGCTAAATGTTGGCCAGGTTCAGGCGTGTGGGACAAGGGGGTGCAGGCTAACTTGCACGTCTACATTTATACAATGTGACTTGCAGTTTCAAAACACAAATAAGTTAATCGACTAGTCATGTTTTCTGTACTTTAATAATATCAACGTGCATTATCTCGAGAATGTAAGGACGCTTTTTTGATGCAGTTCTTTGAATGCATGGGAACACTTAGTACATTATATATACTAATATTAATACCCGGCCTCCTCTGCCCCGATTAAAAAAATATCGTCGTCAGAAAGCTACGTTATCGCAGCTAGGGAACACTCAGAAGAAAGAAAAACATGCTGTAAAATATGAGCATGTACAGCAAAGATTCCAAGGTATGTAAACATTAAGAAAAATATGTGTATTTTTTATTGTATAATGAGGTAAATGACCAAATGCTTTAAATGAATAGAAAGCGTCTTCAAGTGACAACAAGCGTCGCCAGACAAAATCTTTAAAAATACCGAATAAAATAAGCGATATCAGAAGATTTGTTGTCAATATGACTATAATACACCTTTATATCAAATTTCAATTTGATATTTGAAAAATTGACCGAGTTATGATGAATTGAATTTTACGATCTGCGGCGTGGCACGTGTGTGAATTGAACTCCGCAGATCGTGAAGCGTCTTCAGACTTTACCTCTAAGATTAACCTATAAAATAAGCAACATCAGAAAATATGTTTTTCATATGACTATGAACACCTATGTGCCAAACTTCAGGTCGATATTTGAAAAAATGACATAGAAATGACAAATTGAATTTTTACGATTGGCGCCGTTGCATAAAGAAATCTACAGATCGTGAAGCGTCTTCAAACTATATCCCTAAAATTAATCTAAAAAAGTAAGCAACATCAGACGATATGTTATTCATATGAATATAACACACTTTTATACCAAATTTCAGTTTGATATTTGAGATAAATTTTAAGATGTACATGTACAAGTATGAAAATTTACAGCGTATCACACATGTGTGCACACATATATAAGGACTTCGCATAGCTGTAAACGGCCACCCCGGATTATATTGCTGTGTAAACACTGGTATAGCATTTTGTTTGTTTTATTATTTGTTGTTTCCCTCGTCAGAATGGATGATTTTATTTCAGTTCCATGGATGATTTTTTTTCAGTTCCATTCTTTGTAGAAGTTACCAGACTGCTACGGACTCTTTGTCTGTAATATATGTTCGTGTGACTATATATATGTAATGTGTTTGAAAACATATAAATACTGCGTTTTTATTTGTAGACTTTAAATAAAAATAAGATAAAAAAAATAACTTTTAATAAAGCTTAATGCTTAATACCATCGGTATTTTCATATTTTTAGTGATTCCTGCAGTATTGTTAACATGTCATTCGTAGAAGTAAAAACAAAAGTCGGTTTTCTAGCACACATGTTTTGGGAACTTTTAACTTTTAGAGCTTTATCTAATGTTGACAATTCCCGCAAGACAACTAAGCTTGAAATCTTGCGCGTGCGCGGCCAGTTCATAGTCACCGGTACCAACGACCATCAAAAGTATTGCAATTGTTGCATGCTGAATCAGCTTGGGAACTCATTTTTCTGCGTACACCATCCACGAACTTAGACTTAATCTAATTACGTGGTACATCATAGTATTGAGACTGATGAATAGTATAAAGTACATAAGCCCTGAATTCGATCAGGAACTTCATAAGTTTGAAACTTGAGCATGTGATTCATTGATTTGCAATTGTTGTTTTTCAATCTTTTTTGTAAAACACCCCTCGCTTGATCCTTTCTGACCAATATGTCTCTATACGTGTTCCATACGACTCATCAATCTTTAGCAAGATAGTAATTGATTTTATATTAAATATCAATTCAGTAAACTTTTCTTGCGTATTTTGTCATAGACTATGCATAAACTGACCTTTTTAGGGGCACCATCTTGTTTAATATAAAGTAATATAGAGGTCTCATTGTTAACGTAATTGATTGTACCATCACATGCACAACAGCATGTCAGTGAAACAATGTTTATACAGCAATATGATCCGGGCTGGTCGTATTCAGCTATACGGTCGAAGTCCTACGTACATGTAGACATATGTGACACGCCGAGAGCTTCATCCGTGTACTCATAAAACTTAAATACCCCACGATAACTCGGTAATTTAGCCCCTGAAATCCATCGTTTTTGATTGTACAATGTTGTTTTTCACGTCCAATAAATGTGTTGAGAATGCATTTTTTTTATAAAACTGTTTTACTTCACAATATAGCTGTATATTTTATATATTGTGTTGCATAGATGATCACCAAACCTTGTTTGTACCAGGTATATATAAATCGGTTTTTAATGCATATACTTTCTGTTGATATGTATATTAAATGTTCATTTTAGGGGAACAAAAGGTGAAACCTGCACTTGGCGGGGAGGAGACTGATGTGAGACTAGTTATGAGAGGGAAAGCCATTCCTGAAGTTTTCTAGAAAGTGGTGATAAAGGCCAGGGACCTTCTCTGCCTACACTAGATGTAACTAGAACACTGACAGGTCAGTAAGGGCCCCGTCTGGTGGCCATATATCCCCCATAATCATCAAGAAGCAATATGCCCATTCAGCTGAGCTTGACGTTTGACATTAGGACTTCAAAAAGAATCGCAAGGAAGCAAAATATACATTTTATATGTACTATGATGCGAGTCTTGTTTCCTTCCACCTCCATATTTGCTGGGCTAACAGAAATGTAAATACCGGTGTAATACTCATTTGTTAGCTTTGATTTGTTTTATTTCACCTTATATACCTCCTCCATCCAGAACCAGGGTAAAAGTCAGAGATCCACTTTGTCTTTGACCTTTGGACCCAAATGACCTTGACCATTAACCCAGTGACCCTGATCTGTCAGTTGACTTATTCTTTAATTCCGACCAACTTTGCTTCATAATATCATAACAAAATGTTCATCAGTGAAAAATACAAAACTTGACCTTGACCCTTTGAACCCCGTAACCTGGACCTTGACAGTTGACTCTGTGTTAAGTTCTGAACAAGTTTGCTACATAATAACATAAAATGACCTTGACATTACGTCAGTTGACTCCTTTTTAAATTCGAACCAACTTTGCTTGTGAAAGATACAAAATTTGACCTGGACCTTTGACCCAGTGACCTTGCCCTTTTGGTCAAATGACTCCTTGTTTAATTCCCATAAACATTGCTTCAAAGTGTCATAATGAAATGTTAACCAGCAAAAAAATACTTAATTTTACCTTGACCTTTGACCGAGTGACCTTGACCTTAGGTCAGTTGACACTTTGTAAAATTCCGACCAACTTTGCTTCATAAAGTCATAACAAAATGTTCATCAGGGAAAAGATACAAAATTTGACCGTGACCTTTGACCCAGTGACCTTGACCTTTGGTCAATTGACTCCTTGTTTAATTCTGAGCAACATTGCTTCAAAGTGTCATACCAAAATGTTCGTCAGTGAAAAGATGCAAAATTTGACCTTGACCTTTGAACCTAATGACCTTGACCTTTGACTTTGAATTTTTACCTCAATGTGTATTTTTGTGAACTGAACATCTTGACCAAGTTTCATATACATCGGTCAATAAAGTTTCATATACATCGGTCAATAAATACCAAAGTTATCAGCCAGGAACAAAATTTGTGGACAGACAGAGAGACAGACAGACAGAGAGACAGACAGACAGACAGACAGACAGACAGACAGAGTAATTACTTTAGGGCACCCGTATCTCCGATACGGGGCCCTAATTAGGCTCATATTGGTTATCTATCCAAACAAAGGAATGATGACATACTGTGTTTAAAATCTACTTTTTAGACTAATAGTGCATTTCAGTGACTATTCAGAATGGACTGGCCTAAGGACGGTCTTTCTGTGGATGTCAAAGTGTTTACTTGAGGTAGAAGGTGAGGCCAAAATGTGTAGTGATGTGATATGAGTATTGAGATTTTCCTTGGCCAATAAAATGCTGGGAAATGAACAGTTATTTATTATCTACAAAAAAAAACAGTATTGAATATAGGAATAATATAGTCTGTGCCTTAACTAAAATGCCTGTTTTGTTTTCTGAAAATGATGTTTAACAAATATTTGAGAAAAACAATCACTAAATTAAAACAGCAAGATTTTGAAGTTTTTCATTCAAATGAAAAATGGTACTGTTGAAACAAGTGACCTTATCAACCTCACATATTTACCAGCATTTTCAACTAAAATAGAATAGTCAAATACTTATTACACAGGATTGTACTGTACTGAGTGGTTGGGTGGTGAAGTGGATAGCGCACTTGCCTTTCACCAAGGCGGCCGGGGTTCAATTCCCCAATCAGGCGTGAACAGATATGGGGTCACCTGCCCGATCACGTTGGTTTTCTCTGGGTACCCAGTTTCCTCAAATAACACACACACCCAAAAATATATAAGATGAAATATGTTGTTTCATATTGTTGTAAAATAAATAATGTTTATCTTTAATTCCTGTACGAGTTTTGACCAAAGTGTCGCAAGGATATCTACGCTAAAGAGAAATAAAAATTGTAATTAATCCGTAACATAAAAAGCCACGATTTTCTTTGTTGTATTTTTAGATATAATCTCTTCAATACATTAAAAAATCGTTGAGCTGGGCATGACTGACATTCAAAGTTGCGACGTAAAAGACAGTGACCACGCTTGCAACGTCAAATCTTGCACCACTTTATTTCATGTATGTCATGGTCATTACAAAGTGGTATAGATTTGTGAACACTGATTCAAGTTTTTGTTGTAAACATATTTTTGTCACAGCTATAACCAGAAGAAAACTGTAGAGATGTCAGTCTTCAAAGTTCAAAAGTACAGAAGTAATATTTGTACCATGGTCATATGGAACCCTATTTGTTTTACATTTCAGTATTTGTGTATGACTTAATAACATATTTAATTATTTCCCTTTAAATGCTCTGGAATTTCCCTTTACAATCATGCTCTTACCCTTACCCTAACTTCTGGAGTGAAGCCAGAAATAAGCAGTTAAAATGAATATACATATATATGTTACCCGCCAGAATCAATCTTAAAAGTAACGTTAGAAATTATGATGTTGCAAGCGACGTCAGAAGTCATATAGCATACTTCTATGTATGACGTATCTTTAAAGTGGCGTCAAATCATCAAATATTGAAGGACTGACATATTATTTTATTTTGTGCTATAAATTCACTAGTAGTGTAGTATTTTCCATTTCATATAAATGTACCATTGTGTGACTTTCGTAACAGTGACCTTGGCCTTAGAAATTTGTTCTACCTCTTTTGCACACATACATTTCACAATGTATCACCATGTCAAATTTCAGAGATTTTCTCCGAAAAACAAAAGTGTGGAAGGACAGACAGACAGAAAGCTAAAGACAGACAGACAGACAGATGGACACAGCTGGCTTTACTACAGTGACCAAATAATTATAAATTATCCATATAACGGAGAAAGTCAGTTATTAACATGAAACTGTATACTGTATATATACGTACAAACAGGAAACCCATGGAGCTTATTTACATGTAGCTTACATGTTCCAGATGGCTTTGGCCAGCCATGCATCAACATTGGTTTGGTTAGATTTAATTTTGTTTGTGTTTTATTATATACTATTATGTCCTTTTAATAGCTGTGGTGATCACAGGGCCAGGTTTTGATGGTGGAGGAAAACCTGAGTGCCTGGATCGAGAAAAACCACCGATTAATTAGTGGCCAATACCTGGTGACTGCTATACGTGTACATGTACATCATTAGTACCTGTACCTGGATCTACCTGCGTAATGCCATGCAAATGGAATATCTGACCTTCAGGACATGTAATATTACCTGTGCCTTATATATTAATCCTACAACTGTAGGCTGGTTTTTTTTACATGTACACCATACCCATAATATTACAGAAGGCATATAAGCTTTAAGCATATCCCTGATACTTTATATACACTTTCCCTGCAGCAAAGGTGCTAGTACATGTGTGGTCTATTGCTCAAGGGTGTATTACAAATGTACCTTCTCTGCCAGTGGCAGTTAATTATCGTCGAGTCCATAAGCACTTTATGATCAGCGGAGCAATATATAAAGAGACATGCCATACGTTTTTCACGATACCTTATTTTCAAATTGGGTTCTATATGTGAATTTACTTTTTTATAATAGTTATAAGTTTTCCTGACTTTGTTTACCTTTTTTTCTTTGCACACTACCAGAACATTAGCCAACACACAACTCTGTTGGTGCTATTTACAAAAGATTCCATTTCCTAGATTGTTAAAGATGATAACTTAATTGATTTGCAAAGCAATTGTTACGGCAAATTTAACATTGCGTCTATGGAAATTATTTCAAAGTAATATATAACATTTTTGCAGAGATGAAAAGGAATATCTCAATAACATGGACAAGTTTAAATTGTTGATTTAAGTGATTATATAAATCTATGCCCAGATGATCATGACACTAAAAACAAATCAGCCAATAAGACCTCTTTTAACATTGTTCCTCCACACCCAGGCGAGTATTTGAGCCCCTTTATTTGTATAACAATTGGTCTTTAAATTTCTAGGCTCAGGATATATATGCTGCCTCCTCATGGTTCTGCGATACAAGTTTCCGGAACACAAGAAATGTGGTTTTGCAGTCACATATAGGATAAAAGAGGGGCATGAACACTTTTTGTACAAAAATAACTCAGTAGCAGACTAATTTTGTCACAAACAACTGTAAATTGTTAACAAAAATGGCTGATTAAATTTCCCTTCTTGAAAGGGTTTATACATAACTATCTACTGACTTAGTGTATAAGTACCCTTTTGTTTGACTTGCAGTCTAAAACCACACACCAGTATTTCAGCATGTTGTTGTGAAGGGCTGTTAGATTTTTGAGGTAAACCAATAGTACACATGCATGTCTATAAAAAACCCGGTCAAATTCGGAGGGTAAAGACATTTCGAAAATGATGAATTTAGTTGACATCTGTCCAGCAGCTTGCATTGAGAAGAAATGATGTTTAAATTAGCATATTGTACATGTACATGGTAGATTAGATTAACAAATGATATTTTTCACAACATTAGCTTGAATTTTTTATACAGCATATATATATCAATATTGACATATATTATTTAATTTCAATAATTTATTCATACATAATTTTATGAGATAAACAAGATAGAACTTGAGATCCACTTTGCATGCATGCACTTCACAGCAATTGTACATACATACAATCTATATATATACATGTATATTTTTATACGAAAGTGCCTTGTAAACATTATTTCTATTCAATAGTGTATTGTGAATGCAGGGGCGTAACAAACGGGTTTTCAATGTGTAAGCCCAATGATGAAGTGTGCTGCCGAAGGCAGGTATGATTCCCCCCCCCCCCCCCACCCCNTTTTATATCATATAGTCTATGTTGTGTTTATTTTTATTTTTTTATTTTGTCAAAAATGATGTGTAAGCCCGGGCTTTTTTGCTACATAGGTTGTTACGTGCCTGGAATGACTCAGTGACAATTTCTATACGACATGTAAATTAACAAGTATATACATGTGTATACAATATGCACTTAATTAATTTTCAAAATTCAATAACATAAATCTCTGTAGATAATAAAATCAATAAAATGCATGTTCAACAAATGCCAGGCACACTTGTAATAAGGAATTATCATTATTAAATATTAAAATTGTAATGCTTTACTAGCTAGAATGTGTAAACTTACATGTAATTATTAGCATAGAACTGTGAATAAACACCCCTTCCCCTTTAAGTCAATTTGATTAAGCACCCCGGTGAATACGATATATATTAGTTGACACCGAGACGGATGATTTCTTGACATAATGTTATATGATCATACATAAAAAACTATACATACATTATTATTATGACAGACAACACATCTTACCATTACATGAAAATACTTCTCATATTCTGACCCCATTTACTTTGTTGTATTACGGCACGGACTTCAATCTAATCTAATTCCGTGATTACTGTAACAAGTATTTTTAAAATGAAAAAAAATAGTTTCATCATGAAATGAATACTGCAACAGACAATATACCTGTAGAAATATGACCTGCATGAATACTTGTTTACATTAACCATTACAAGTTCATGATCAGGTTGCAATTGAATGACCTAGATCAAATGTATCAAAACTGTCCTACCTACATAAGTACATGTATACCCAGTATATATGTATATGTATATATATATATACCTGATCCTTATAAGTACCTGCACTGTGTACCTGTGTTAGTCGTCTGAAGTTTGTATATACCTGCTACTGGTAAGGCAAAATCTATGTAACTGTCAAATTGCCCTCCCTAGGCGAGAGACTCCCTCATTTCAACCAAAATTTACCAAACTCCCTCAAAACTTCCCCATTCAAGTCCAAACTCACACAAACTGGAAATCTACATCCTGTGGTCAAATGATCTCCTAGTTAATACAGGGCGTGTGTAATGATCATAACACGTACAGGTGTGTCTGAATCAAATCAATGCTTTTTTCAAATTTATTTTTATACATAAAAATGGAAAGATAAATTAACATTGAGCAAAGCAGTTTCAGTTGCGTTTCGAATTCAGGCACTTTCTCCCTCATTCGAAAATGTGGAATGAGGGAGATCTCCCTCATTGGAGGTTTTAGAGGTTGACATCTATGTTAAATCTATCTTTATAAAGACATTAATTTGTTCTTTTTTAATCTTCTATTCTTATTTTGAGGAAAGGAATATACGTCATTTGAAGCTAACAAATAACATCATACGTTATTCTTCAAATTGAAATATTCACATTGCCGGATGTAGCTTATATTATGCAATATACATGTAATGTGCAAATTAGCATAAGCTAAATATAGACCTCTGCTAACAATGATAAATATTGGCAAGCTAGCGATAGATGACAGAATAAAAATATTCTTAACTGACTTTAATGACAGATAATTCAAATTATAATAAATAAGCATTTTACTTAGCAATGACATAGTACTATCTACATATGATCGACACTTTCTTACCCAGTATATATATATATGTGCATGTACAGTACATGTGACCTTTTTGCCTTCTTACAGGATGAAAATTAATTATACCTAACATTCTTTTGCCCTAAAATAGATTTTGACATGCATGATAATATATATATTAGAAACGAAAATCATGTACAAATTTTTGTGAAATTTTCTAGCTTCTGATCATTCACTAATATCATTAATTCACTCACATGATTAAAATTCATTAAATGTGCATAATTCCCATTGTTTTCAGTTTCACAAACAAAATGTTTCGTATTTCAAACATGTAATTATAGAGCACTTACACAATCAACAGTTTACAGTAATTTATAGTTTGAAAATGGATCCAGATTTGTCTTACTCCTCAAATAAAAATTTAACTTAATTTATTTTTTAAATCAAAAGGAACTAGTGCATATATATACCAAAGTACTGAAATGTACACATATGCATGTACATCTTTGATAAATTATTGAATTAAAAAGGAACCACCTAAACAATTGTTTTTATTATAGATCTTTGAAATTTGAATGTCACACAGATTTATATAAACAGCTATATATACAAGCATGTTCATTGTCAACAGTATTTAATCTTTTAAATGGCTAGGTCATTTTTCAGACATTTTTGAGACATGATCGTGACCCGAATAATAAAGGAATTACAAAAATAGTTTATTTTGTGCTTTACCTCAAAACTGTGTCATTGCATGTACCAGTGACCTTGAAATGAAGGTGTCAACACCACATTGTCTAGTGATATACACGGTCAACACAGGCCTATCCAAATATCATTTGGGTCTGTAATGATATACTTAGCTTGCAGCAATATACCTGGTCTGGTAAATTTAAAAGTATTGTTCAGAATTTAGGACCCGAACCTAGGATGGGTGGGGTGGCCAGAAATCGTACAACACAGCGTATATACATGTATGTAAACATATTGTTATTCATGTAGCTAGATTCACTGGTGGGGAACTAAAATTCAACTTAGCATTCACCGGTGGGCGGTGACTACATGATCGTGTTTGAATGGTCATTATGATATATCCTAGTTGTCATCACAGGCACCCCCTCCCCTAATAGAAGTAATAAGGCCTAAACAAGAGATCCCAGATGGATGTTTGGGGCCTAACATCATAAGATCTTCATTAGTTGTGTCGACTTTTGATTAAAACCTCATACAGCTGAGTTAACGTTTGACAGTGTCAATTTTTTAAAAGTTAAATCATCATTTGAATTATCAATGAAAATAGAAATGTGTAAAATATATATATATATATCAATCTGCCCGAAGAAGCCCTAGAAGGCAGAAAGGCCTAGCGGACGATCTGAAAAAATTATGTTTTTATTCTATATTTTCCTTCGCAAGGACTTATTTATTTATTATCTACTATATATATATGTATATAAAACAAAAAAAGTTTCTGCTTTCTGTCACCCATATTTTTACTTCTGACCAAACGAAATATCATAAAGATCGGTCAAGTACTTCTGGAGAAATAATGATAACAAACATTAACCGTCAAAATTGAAGATTGCTGCCTGGTGGCCATCTTGTTTTTACAACAAGTCTCAAAATGAAACATGCACAACTAAAGACAAAAGTAACACCAACTTATGAAATTTGAGAAAGACCTGTCCAGTACTTGTTGAGGAATGTTGATAACAATCTTGAACTGTCAAAATCCAAGATGGATGATTGGTGGCCATCTTGTTTTTTAACCAATCAGTTTTAAAATGAAATATGCACAACTAAGGACCAATGCAAACTGTGTAATTTTAGAATGATTAAAATTGTTACAGTGCTCCTTGAGAAATAGTGAAAACAAAACTTGAACTGTCAAGGTCAGGTCATCTTGTTTTTATGGCGTCTCAAATTGAAACATGCACAACTATTATAAGGACCTGAAACTAAAGGAAACCTATAAGGAAATTTGAGAAAAATCTGTCAAGGACATCTTGAGAACAAGTGATAACAAGATTTTGTTAAGGACGGCCAATGGACCACGGACCAACGATGAAGAATGATGAACAGCCCACTTGAGGATGGTGGACTAAAAATGTCCCTTTATCACTTCATGTTAAATTCTTCCTGTTTATGTTTGAAAGCTTTGTTAGAGAAACAAATTCACTGAAATTGCACCAGAATATAGTAATACATTGCTCAGTGGAAACATTAATTTTGTTTATATCCAACTGTGTCAACTAATTCACCTCTGAAATATCATAATGAACTATGCCAACCTTAAGATTGGAAGAGTTCAAATGTGTCTTCAGGGATGAATAAGTTAAACTAATTAAACAAGTTTTGAATTTCCTGAGATGAAAATACATCCCTACGTAATAAAACAAGCAAAATATCCTCTTAATGACAGATATGAAAATATATCCCCTCAAACTTATGATTGGTCTATAATGGTATAAACCCTTTATACATATAATAATTAGATTATATATAAATGTAATATCTACCCTGGGTACGTTCTGTCTATGTACCGTATATGTGTAACTATTTGGAGCTCAAAGAAGACAGTGACAGGGAAAGATCTAGAGCATTGACCCGGAACTCCTATTCATGGTGAGTCGCAAGCAATGGTAGAAAAAAATGGGTCGTCCCTGACAGGGAAACATTGAATAGCACATACCCAGTCAACATCGAAAGGTCACATACCACAAGGCCTGCCAACCTAAGATATATATAGATACTCTTAAGAGTCTATAGACATCGTAGCTTCTACGTTTTATAGCTACCTGAAAAGTCTGACACTCATCCGACCACGGCCAGAGGCTGTGTGTACATTAAATAGGTATATTCATATTTCTAACTCATTCACCCCTGAAAGTTCATAATGAACTATTCCAACCAATAAATTGGAAGAGTTCAAGTGTGTCTTCAGGGGTGAATGATGCAATATATCTCAACAATCTTGTAATTGTTTTATGTTTTTTAATATCTCGACAATATTTTCAAAACGGTGAAACCATTTTCAGAAATTCTGTTTCTTAGGTCAGAAAACTACCAAATAAGACTTGGTATATTATGACATCCTGCCTAATCTGACCGATTGATGTCGTGTTCTAGTGAAGGGTTCAGATTGAATAGGTTTCACTGTATTGAAATTTCTTTATTTTATCAGTTTTCCTTTTCTCTACCCTGAAATGCTCCACTATGAATTTGTCGAAATAAAAAGATTGCAAAGCTAAACTGGATGATGATGATGATGATGA
The DNA here is from genome assembly GCF_002113885.1 of Mizuhopecten yessoensis. Classification (NCBI taxonomy): domain Eukaryota; kingdom Metazoa; phylum Mollusca; class Bivalvia; order Pectinida; family Pectinidae; genus Mizuhopecten; species Mizuhopecten yessoensis. Next base: position 665,100 of record NW_018407509.1, read on the forward strand.
TGATGATGAAATCTAACAGAATAAAACTGTATGTGTATGCATGTAATTATATAAGCATATATCCAATATGCTTCTGCAGTTTTATGAGTAATTCATACATATAGCTTCAAAGATAATTTTACATGCATTTTCTACTGCTGCATCCAAATATATACTCTTTTGTGATTAACAAGTCTAGATCTCCTAGCTTAGAAATGAAAAATATAATCTCCTTGCCTAGAAATGAACTACTGCGGTAAGTATTTAGGAATTTCAACTAATGCCTTAAAAATAGTAATTTTTATTCCCTGCTATAACCCTTCAGCAATTAAGGTACATCAAACATCAAATGTATATACGTACTGGTTGTCAGTATAATGTGAGTATAGGCAGAATTAATCCTGTCAATGTGCTATGTAGGTGCCTTCTGCATGGCACCATGTAGTTCAGTGAAGTAGCACTCTAAACTCAGCATCAGATATGTGCTATCACAAGCAGGGAGATTCACCAACATACCCTGTCTCCGGTATACACAAGCATAAATTATACAAATGAAGGCATGTCCTAAAATAACATTGTAGCTATTTATAGAAGGCTTAACCATATAAACCAAACTAGGTAAACAGTTCAAAGTCTCATAAACATTCCTAATTAAATTAAGGAAATTCTTATCTTCAGTAATACTTTCCAGCTTAAAAACTCAAATTAAGGGTTTTCCTTAAATTAAGCATCATTTTATAAAGCACTTATCAAAAATAATTCTCAAAAAAATAACCATCAAGAATAACATTTGTTATGTAAGTCATCAGTAAATTACGAAGGAATAGGTGCATATATATAGCCTGGAAAAAGGTTTGGGGAGACTTACATTATATAGGATAATGTACTTTACATTTAGGTTGAGATTATATATGTTGAAAAAATCTACCTTTTATACAATTTTTCTCTCTCAAACCTGCATGTTCGTTATCCTATGTAAGATGACAATAATAACCAAACCAACAGTTTTAAATAAAAAAAAATACATTTCATTACTATAGAGTGACATATTACCGGTCTGGAATCAACATTGCACCTTTATAGACTTTGGTTAAGGAGTTACTCTGAGATTACAGGTATACAGGAAAAGTCATAACTCATTTCATATGCAATGACGTGTACAGGGACTTCCACTATGTAATGACGAAATCAAAGGGTGCAGAGATGCGATATCAAGGGCTGACCCCGGGGATTTCTAAGATGACATGCTAAGGACCGTCAACTTTTTTCCCCTAAAATTATGTTACTTATTGCCATATTGTGTTTTACTTAAGGCTGTGATACGATCTATTTCTAACTTATTGAAATATCTGTTTGCTTTAGTTTACAACAAGGATTTCAGTTGACTATTGTTATTTTGCTATTTCAGACGTCAAAAAAATTTTCCCCTTATTTTTGGAGAGTCAAAATACATTCTGTACATGATTGTTAGCACAAGCATTTGAAAATATAAATTAAATAAACTTATCATTTATGACCAGCATTTCTACCTCAGATTCCATTTACTTACATTGTACATTTGTATCTCTGATGTTTTTGGATTAAAATAGTGTTTTTTGCTTAACACATTATTTTTGTGTATGTAGACACTATAGTTTTTATTTTATCATCTGCTATAAAATTTAGTTGCTTTTAGTATTCAGTTGTCCAAACTATTTTACTAAGAACGATCTGTTTGGGAGTAAATCTAATCATATGTAGTTAGACATTAATTGTGACTTCTTGAATGGCCAGGATTGAGTTACAGTCCATCTTCACACTTTAGTTTGGCCTTGTTGCACTTTCTCTTTCCTGTTACAATTACAGGGTGACTGATGGTTCCTTACATCCTTGTTTTTGTTATCAAAGTGTCTTTGCTGACTACGTTTATGTGTAAGACTAGAAAATAATCTCTTCAACTACAATTTAGTCCTGAAGACTACTTTACCAATCAAAACCTAGTGTCTTAATCTGTACACCAACATTTTATTGAAAACAATGCCTTCTAAATGAAGTATATTTTATCTATCGTTCACCAGTCTGCAACACTGTGTATTTACATACAACTTATATATATATAATCAGGTCCAGTACACTCTGCCATTTGAGCTATATAGCTATAAAGACCTATATAGCTAAATCCACCTATAAATTATAGCTGTATTGAGCTATAATTTCTCAGATTTCAATTTTCATTAAATTAAATCAAAGTCGCATAAAACAATAAAGTTTATGGTAATGTTGACTACAAAAAGCATACAGTTACATGTTTATTTTCATTTTTTCATAAATGTAAAATTTCCGATTTTTTTACATCATTCTTTTTTTTTTAAATAATATTTATAATTGATGTCTTTTGTTATTATCAACCTCATGATACGATCTTCTTTTAAAAGCGACTTTGTTTCATTTTCCTTAAAAAAGAAAATCACTTGAAAATAGCTCAAAAGACCTATTTCAGATAGGTCAATAGAGCTATTATAGGTCTTCACAGCTATATAGCTCAATCGGCAGAGTGTACTGGACCTGATAATGTCAGATATGTTACATTGTATAACCTGCTGTCAATACACAAGGTGTCAAGTAGAACAGGTGCGCGTTTTTATTGCCATGTTTGTGCTTTCAAAATGATGCTTACGCATTAACGAAAAAACAGGCTGATATGGACACCAATTAAATTACTTAATCAAATTAATAATATATATTTAGGGTAAAAAACGACAACTTTACCTGGATTTGCAGACTGCGCCTGTTTATATCTCATGACATGGAACTAACCTGAAGCGCTCGGACATTATCATTCTCAAGCAGATGGATATGCCCATAAGTTTGAACTAACAGCAGCACATTAGTTACGTTAATACAAGGGAAGTAACTGTGTAAGAGAGCAAATTACAAACATGACCGTCACGTCAAATTATGAAAAGAAATGAAGATTTTTTATTAAGCAATTATTTCAGTGTTATTTTTTTCATTTTTTTACAGTTAAACGACTTATTTTGTTTCGTAAGTCCAACTTCACTGAAATGTTTCCATTTACATCGGCCGTTGTGTGTCGTTCCTTTACCTGTCCTTTGGCGCTTTTATTATAAAAAAACGAAAACAGAACGTAACGTGCTCTGTCGACAAGAATTGTTGTAAGTTATAAATTCAATATCTTGTCCGTATTCACTATTGATTGCAAGTTGTCCATTGTTATAGAAAGTAGTACATTCAAAAAAGAGACATATATAATTATTACTTCAACAATTGCTAATCATTCTCCTAACTCATGTATCGATAACTGCTAAAAACAGTGGCACATGTGCATAAGCTTAGATATACTGGTATACGCTGAGTAGTGTAACTGTTATCTCGATAATATTGAACTAAAATCTGTCCACCAATAGTTCAGCCCCTCCCCCCTGGACTGTTTTATAAATAAACTAACCTTGGCTCAAAGCCTGGACCTCAGTAGGTGTGTGTCGATAGACTAATTTGTTTATTTTTGTAACAATAACAGGAGAAATGCTACCTCCAAATTTTGGGGTTCGAACCAGGGACCCTCCTAATTTTAGGTGGACACTCTACCTTATTGAACTGACGATCAACCCAGTACTTCTCCTGTCCTTTTACTTTATCTTCGCTTCCGAAGACAACAACGTAACCTTATTCGGGTCACACACAACCCCCGCCCCCCCTTGCTTAGCCTTAACCCATTATTTGAAACAAAGGTTGGCAAGTTCTCCAATTTTGTAACAGGATCGGGAAAGAGAAATGCAACGGCCAGACTGGGGTCCCCTTCATAACTCTAGATGGACGCTCAAAAGTCGCTCTACCGATTGACCTGCCTGAAGAATATTTTTAGAGATAAATATATATAGTCTTTTGGATCTGTCTTGAGAGTCTTTTAATCACTAGTTTTTCCTACCAATTGAGCTAAAGGCAATTTAAAAGTTTTCTTTTGCCACATCGTAAAGAAGGGACAAGATTTGCACCACTGACATATATATGTTACTAATGTCTGAAAAGTGCTGATACACAGATCTTGGTTGTTTCGTGCAATGTTGTTTTGCCCTTATATAAATATATATTCATAAGTTATGAATATCTGTTAAAACACAGGTGACCAGAAAAAATATCTCTACTTTGTATGAACATATTTTTAAGTTACAAAAACCTTTTAAAAATTTTTTTCAGCTTCATCCAACTTAATAACAATTGGGCCCTTAGACATCAGAGATAAATCACATAATTAGATTGCTAACAAGGCAGATAGACTCAACTAATCCAAAATGTCGCTAGCAGATGAACTTATCGCAGATTATGAGGATGCTGATGATGATTTGGATGAACATGAGGCAGAGGTGGAGTCCATGGACATTGCAGAGGTCGATGAAAAGGCTGAAGTTAATTACCAAGATAAAGAATCGGTGAAGAGTGTAGCTAAATTACGGGACAGTGAACAAGTATGTCCTAGCTATTCTATAGGTTCACACTATGGACCTGTTATTAACATGTTTAATCACTTACAATACTTATTCAGCATTAAGTCCATGCTTGTTGATAGCCCATCAATATTCATGACAATTCATGATTACCAGTATCATAAATGCAAACAAAGGCTATACTTCATTGTCCTGTTATAAATCTTCACACTCTTCGTCTAAAGTGGTGTGGAAAATTGTGATGAGGGATATTTTTTAATGCACATGCACTGAAATTATTACACTTACCATATTTATCCAGCAATAATATAAGCCCAGGCCAGGTAATTAGCCCCCTCATTTTCATATATCTCATTCACCCCTAAAATTTCATAATGGACTATTCCAACTTTTGAATCGGAAGAGTTCAAATGTGCCTTCAGGGGTTGATGAGATATATACTGTAACTCTTAAATTTCTTTGATGATACTGATGTTACTGTATATTCTTTTTTTTTTCCTTTCAGCTTGCAACTATTCTATCCAACATAGAAAAATATGCATCACAACCAAGAAGAGATAACGGTAGTGTATAGTTATTTTCTTATGCTTGCATATAAATACTTAGAGACCTATAAGTTTTTATGGCAAATCTTCATCCGTTTTTCATTTTATTAGTTTGATTATGTTTGCATAAAAATTAGAAAAAATTCTCTGCAGAGCTTTTTTTGACTGAATTTTAAAATTGTTTGCCTGAAATATTTTGCCCACCGAAGTATGTGCTCTTCAGTGCATGGTAAATGCTATATTTACTGGCCAGTGTTAATTTTGTCGTGACCATCACATTGGAAATATTATGTATTATTAGCTATCTTTATTCATGTACAATCATAATGAGTTCACTTTTATTAAGGAAGCATATAAAAGGACAGTCAAATCCTGATTGCATTGAAATGGAACTAATTTTGATCGACTGAACCCCTCTTGTTTTGTGACAGATCAATCTGTTTTGTGACTGACCAATCTGTTTTCTGACTGACCCCTCTTGTCTTGTGATTGACCACTCTTGTTTTGTGACTGACCACTCTTGTTTTGTGACTGCACTCTTGTTTTCTGACTGACCCCTCTTGTCTTGTGACTGACCACTCTTGTTTTGTGACTGACCACTCTTGTTTTGTGACTGCTCTCTTGTTTTCTGACTGACCACTCTTGTTTTGTGACTGCACTCTTGTTTTCTACCAAACCAGAGACCACTACTCCAAAAGGTTCCTTGTTTTGTGACAGATCACTCTTGTTTTGTTACTGACCACTCTTGTTTTGTGACTGACCACTCTTGTTTTGTGACTGACCACTCTGTTTTGTGACTGACCAATCTCTTTTGTGACTGACCGCTATGTTTTGTAACTGACTAATCGCTTTTGTGACCGACCACTCTGTTTTGTAACTGACAACCCTACTCTGTAACTGACCATCTTATTTTGTGTCCTTGTAGTGGCTGGTCCAGTGGAGGCTGATCCGGAGTACAAAGTCATTGTGGAGGCTAACAACATCACAGTGGAGATTGACAATGAAATAAGTATGTACATACATGTATGTGGTGATTTTCAAATACTCAGAAATTAGTATCATACGCTATAGCAGCTCCTTTCTGTAAGGAAAACATTCTGTAAGGAAAACATTCTGTAAGGAAAACATTCTGTAAGGAAAACATTCTGTAAGACATTCTGTAAGGAAAACATTCTGTAAGGAAAACATTCTGGGAAATTTAAGTCAAACACTTCAGTGTCTATAATGTTGTGATTTACCTCTCAATATAAATTATTGTTATTCCCAATTTATTTATTAAATGTCCCTCATTTTATATCCCATATTTCAAAGTCCTCGTTTCCCTAGCAATTCATTTATAGGTTGACATCAAGATTGCACTGTGAATGCCTTTACAATGAAATGTTTTCTGTACTGAATGTAACTCAGTAACTGAAAATTTCTACATTTCTATACAGTATTACGTATACATCCTTGTCAAGAGTTATCTCCCTGAAATGTAACGTCTGTCAATATTCTTGCTTTTTGATATCTCATGCATTCTCTTCTTTATTGAATACATTTTAGTATTATGTCACTGTCACACTAAATTGCAGTAATCCTGTTTAAATATGTTCTATGTTAGGTACATTACCATTAAATTTTGACTTGGATGTGGTACAAAAATTGGTATATCTCAATTAAATGGCTATACTTGCATCGAAAATGTTTCTCAAGTGTATAAATTGACTATATCATTTATTAAAGTGTCTGCAGCTAGCTTTAAGTGTAATAAGAATAAATCATAGATCAGGGATCCAATATCCATTTGACAGTGAACATGGATTACCTCAGAAGGTATATTGTTATTAATTGGAAGATGAACTAGAAGTGTAGTAATTCCTTTCAATAAAAAATGTCTCCATCTACTTCGGAATCCGATGTGGCCATACATTTCTAATGGAACTTTATATCTACACAAAAATGGTTTTAACATGTTTCTACCTTTGATTTGGGTGGTCGGGTGGTGCAGTGGATAGCGCACTTGCCTTTCACCAAGGCGGCCGGGTTTGATTCCCCCTATCGGACGTGAAAAGGTTGGGGCCACCTGGGCGACCACGTGGGTGTTCTCCGGGTACTCGGTTTCCTCCCACACTAAGACCCTGTTGCGCTAACATCCGGGCCAACAAGAGTGATTAATATAAGTTGAAATTGTTGTTAAATAAATAAAGTTTATATACCTTTGATTATTTGATGATCTTTACGTTGTAGATGTAATTCACAAGTTTACGAGAGACCACTACTCCAAAAGGTTCCCCGAGCTGGAGTCCCTCATACAGACCCCTATGGAGTACATAAAGACAGTTAAGGTAACGAATTTAAGGAAAGGTAACGGTAGAATTTCATTTAAAACATGGTTGAAATAATAAGTTCTCCTATGCCTTAAGTTATGCTGCACATAACATGACAGGCAGTAGTTCATAGTTTGCCAAATCGTTGGATGCAAAATCGTAAATGCTGATGATCTTGCAGCGTTTTTTTAGTGAAACACTTTAGCATTGTGGCTCACCCCCACCTGCTGTGAGTGGAGAAAGTTTGGTCAGGGTAGGGGATTTCAAATTCTGTGATGTCATGGTATTGCACTATAAATGATTGTGAGCTGTTGGAAGTGCAGACCCATACCAAACAGAACACCTATACAACCTGCAGCAGGTACATCAGCTCACTCTCACACATATACAAGGTACAAAAGGGGATCATGTGGTAAGATGTACTTTGACTAAAGCTGTTCCAACACTTTCTTGATTGTTTTGAATTTATATGTCTGTCATTTCTAGAATAGAAAGCACCCTTAACTAATTTCCTTGAGAAAAGAAAGGCAAACATATTTCACAAATTTCTTTTCTGTTGTCAGGAACTTGGAAACAATATTATGGAAAATTCAAAGAAGAATGAAGTCCTCCACGCAATTCTGGTGCCAGCCACTATAATGGTAGTTAGCGTGACAGCCTCCACGACACCTGGGTAAGTGTGGCAGCCAGGCCCGTATACATGAAACCGTTCTCAAGCTGACACATAAGGATTTTTTGCTCACACTGACTTTCTTGTAACTCACTTAAATCATGTCAAACGCTCAATAAGTCAAATGTAAACATTGAAAAAACAGTATTTAACACTATTGAGTCTCTTCAATTTCTTCCAGATCATTGACAAATTAAGATTTTATCATTAATTTGTAACCAGAACAAGTGTTTATAGGCTCGAGCACAAAATCTATGCTTGAGCATGAGAACAGATTCATGAATATTGGTCCAGGTCTGTAAAATTACTTTGATAGATTTGTGGTAATCACAGTCGTGTTGAACGTGTGGATTCATCTTACCGCAAAATCTGGAACATACCAAAGTCATTCTTAAATTGGTAGTTGTTGTTCCTTGTTAATTGTTCAGCATTTAGGATACATACAATTGTAAGTGCAGCCACTGGTTTACCCATAGTATGACCCCTGGAACCACTTAGTTATACCGTAAACTATATTGTGAGCAGGTGGTGTACTACGTACCTGATATGCTGGGTGCCTTCAGCATATTTCATATAGATCTGAAAGTACACCTACATATCGCCTCCACTAGCATGCACGCATGTATATTACACATATGGAGGCAAGTGTACAGTGTAATCGTTTTTAATCTATACCCCTGGTACCACATAGCTTGGTATTAAGTTTGCCTGCAAGTTTCTGGTAGTCTACCTGTCTTTATCGTAACCAAGCTCTCTGGCCAGTTTAGACAAAACTGTTTGAAATGGTTCACAATTTATTTTTGGTGTTTGCACTCAGAAAATTTCACTCATGGATTAAGATATATCATTGAAGCACTCACATGTACAGTAAACTCCATTGTTACTTTTTGTCATATATATTAGTTTGAAAATAATTCTCTTTGCTATTAAATTCCAGGACGAGTCTAACTGGAGAAGAGTTGGCTACAGTGATGGAGGCCTGTGATATGGTAGGCAGTTATTTCATACATAAAGTGTATTTGATTGTCTCCTGTTGAATGCTGTAGATGTTTTACAAGTACAATGTAATAATACTGTAAATGTACTAATGTTAGCGCACTTGAATTTGAGCCCAGTATTGAATTGTAACAGATAAGCACACTGATGCATATATAGACACAACCTCCAATTTGTTTGCAATCAAAACCATACAAGGAAACTTCAAGTAGCTTAATCATAATTTAGAGCGATCTTTAAAGAGTAAAGTAAGATTACTACTAAAAAATATATGTTTACAGACTAAATGGAAAAAAATCTGTATATTCTGTCATTCAGGTGAAATATAAGTGATATTAAACAAAAACAAAAACAAAAAGTGATAATTTTTAAAATGTGGCCCATGTTTTATAATCCTTGTTTTTCTTTATCTCTTGCACATTAAAAACGAATATATTTTGGACAACAGGCGATAGATTTAACAGAACATAAGGCAAAGATATTCACCTATGTGGAATCGAGGATGACCTTCATAGCACCCAATGTGACCATCATAGTGGGAAGTTCAATAGCAGCTAAACTCATGGGTAGGTATATATACGTACTTGGACGAATGTCAGGTGTTTCACATAGCTGTCAATCCTCCCAAATAATGAGGGAGGGAGACTCCCTCATGTTACCAATCTCCTTTGAAACTCCCTCATTCAAGTCCAAACTCACACAAACTCATAATATCCATCCTGCGGTGGTCAAATGATCTCCTAGTAACTAGTGTGTGTAATGATCATAACAGGCGTGTCTGAATCAAATGATTGCTTTTTGGAGTTATTTTGATATGTTGAAAGGAAAAGATATAATTAGCAAAGCAGTTTCAGTCGCGTTTCACGCAATTTTCTCCCTCATTTGGAGAAATTTAAAGCGAGGGAGATTTCCCTTTAATATTGGAGGTTTCAGAGGTTGACACCTATGGTCACTCTCAGATGTTATCATGTTTTAATATTGATAAAATGGTAGAATTGTGATTGATGATAAGGGTGTCTCAAGTTTAGCATAGAAGCCAAAGTTTCAGAATGTTACCATCAAATGTTAATTGTACTCGAATCAAATTGATCAGTTCACTTTCGAAAAATAATGATCATTTTATTATGTAAAGCATTCACTTACCCGGTAATGGAGGCAGTAAGTTTCTACCAACACATTTAAGGGAGTTGAAGACAAAGTCTGCAAATATATATAAATCTTGGCAATGGCTTGAATATACTTCACATGTAAAATACTTTCAGTTGTCGCAATTGTCGTATAAATACCATCCTCGATACTCCAGGGGTTACATTCACCTTTGCTAGATCTGCACCCCTGGATTATGTCGTAGCAAAATTGAAGGCACTAAGATAGCTGTTTGATTGGTCTCGGGTTAAAAAAAACCTGACCAATCGCTAGGCTAATACCTGTCCTTTGAAGATTACAAAGGAAGTGACAACCGACTTCAAAGCCCGTCAATTCTTATGTGACTGCGAGAATTTTTTGATGTCCATCACAGGATCAAACTAGTCTGTTTGTCTCATCAACAAGGTGGCACACACCGAGCCTTCGATTTTCCTATGACATACTCCAGGGGTGCAGAGAGCGTAAGTGAGCGGAACCCATGGAGTGTCGAGGATGTATAAATACTGGACACTTACTAACCATGGTTTCATCAAAGGATTTCACTTGTTCATCATTTAATGATCAAAGGATTTTCGTCTTCAACATAAGATAGCAGTTTTTGTTTTAAAAAAGGAAGTGGACTTTTTGTACAAAACATATGTAATACCAAACAACCATTTTTGGCACCCTTGTCAAAAACTCACCTCTAAAACAGTTTGAATGAGTCAACATTTCTATAAATGAATTTATTTTCTGATCACAGGTACAGCAGGAGGCCTGACCAACCTGTCTAAAATGCCCGCTTGTAACGTCCAGTCCCTGGGAGCCCAGAGGAAAACCCTATCCGGCTTCTCCATGGCCTCCATCCAGCCTCACATGGGCTTCATCTATAACTGTGACATTGTACAAAAAACACCTCCGGTACGACATTAATAAACTATGTAGTCGTCTTATAGTAGGAACTAAGTTTGTAAAACCCAGTAGCTATATGTATAGCCATTAGTGAATTGGGAAAGAATAGCAATGTTTTTATTGAAATTGGGAATACATTCCTCATTTTTTGGTCATTTGGGGGAAAATAGGGCACTTTTTAGCTACGGGAAACAACCTGTATTCGGCAGTAAAACTGAGCAACAAAAATCATTGGTGATATATGTGTTTTGTCCATGTGTTCAACATGCTTCCAATTAAATATTTCTGTGATCTAATCATTTAATACTTCGAAAAATTGAAGTAAATGCCTATAGCTTTGAGTATGATCCTCAAATATTGTTAAAACAAAAATTCAAAAAACGAAAATTAGCATTTTCCAAATAAGCGTGTCATTGCATGTTAATTCATTTTGTATTTCAAAGGAGTTACGTAAAAAAGCGACCAGATTGGTGTCAGCCAAGTGTACTTTGGCGGCACGCGTGGACAGTTTCCACGAGAGTGTGAACGGAACAGTTGGGGACAGTCTGAGGGCCGATATCGACGGAAAGCTGGACAAACTCCTGGAACCACCACCAGTGAAAAAGGTCAAGGCCCTGCCAACACCTATAGACGCTGCGCGCAAAAAGAGGGGAGGACGTAGGTGTGTAAAACGTTACGACCTTGCTCTCTGATTATTTGGACAAAAAGCAGGACTAGACAATAAGGGTAGCCCGATAGTCTGAAACTAGTGACACGGGACTAGACATTAAGGGTAGCCCGATAGTCTGAAACTAGTGACACGGGACTAGACAATAAGTGTAGCTCGATAGTCTGAAACCAGTGAAATCTCCAGCTTGACTAGTGGTTCTAAAAACTTCTAGCCTGATTGATTGGTCAATATTTTCTATTGCTTATTTTGTGGAATTATATTGAGCTAGTGAAATAGTGCACATGGGCTAGTAAAAAGTTTATACTACTACCCCAATGAATTTGTGGTATTTAAGATTAATTTCTAGCCCTGAAAAAGAAGGGCACTCTAAGCTCCGATAACCTGAAAACGTTTTTTTTTTTTTAATATGATCTTTTATTTGTTTTGGTTTGATGATTCTGCAAAGAACCCAGGCTTGATTGAGGGGCTACTATGAAATGTGGGAATCTATAGTTGGAGATGGGCTTATTGAAGCGATCTAGATTATATTAGAGAATAAATCTGAGGCCTCCAAAGAGGAGGGATGGGCTTATTGCCAGGCATGGGGGAAATGCCAGATGAATATGGGAAGTATTTGCTATCTTCTGCTTATGAATATCAAAATAGTAAGATCTGTGTGAGACTGTAATGTAACAAAATTAATGGTCAACAGTTTCAATACTGTACCAGTGATTTAAGGAAAACCTTTGTTAAAACATCAAGAATATTTGCATTTTTTTTTTCCTGTATTATACATAATAAATATAATATTTAGCACTTAAGGATCCCTGTACCACAGCCGAAAACTGTAACTATGTGTTGGAATCTGTTTTAATCATTTCTGGAAAAGAAAACCATTCTTTGCGGGACATTGTGAGAAATGATAAAATAAGATGAAATAAACAAAATATAATCAACAACAGAGTGCTGAATGCAAAAAAATATCAATAGGACTTCAACCCCGAACTTCAGGTTGATATACTATCACACTCACAAACTGAGGTACCTGTTCAGCATGAGTGTCCTGGCCCAACTGTGCTACAGGTATATCTAAACAGTTACTGTATATAGGAAAAACCACAATGCAGTGGCATGGGACAGTGATCCTTAAAGGGTTGATTAATGTGTTAAAAATATGATATTGCTTTTTTAATATTATTTTGTAGAAAATGTTTGATGAGTACGTGAAAAATTTGCTTGTCATTCACAGGGCTCGAAAAATGAAAGAAAGGCTTGGATTAACCGAAGTCAGGAAAGCAGCTAACAGAATGAATTTTGGAGAGGTAATTGTTTTAGTTACGCTTTCCTAACGCTGTAACAGTAAAAGCTCAATATACTGCCAGCCAAATATTTTGATGTTATAGAGAGGTTTGGCAATATATCAAGAAAGACGAATTGGCAAGAATCAGGAGAAAGGGGACCTCGAAATATATTCAAAATCACAAGTATTTTTACTATATTTCAGAGGGGTGGGAAAACAAGCTTAGAGCTCATATTATCCGGTATTTTCTTCCCTTTATAAATATGTTGGCAGTATGTGAAGTAGGAAATGAAGTAAGGGGCACTATATTGAGGTAGTAATGTGAATTACTGAATTGGTCCTAATACATATATACATACATATATATATATTTAGGTAACTTAGTAAGTAAGGCCAATCAGAAGTTAAGGAACATCATGGTTGTTTATTCAAACACATAAATTAATTGATGTTTATTTGCATAACTATTTTCATGATTTCGATTTCTCACTAAAAAGTGTCCATTAAAAATTCAATGATGTACAGCAACTGTTATACCATAAGATGTCCTTGGTTTTCACTATTTTTTTTAATTTAATTTTGTAGAAATCTTTGGAGAATTGACTCACTGTATAGCAGTTTGCAATTGATCAATGATTAGAATCCCTAAATGCATTCATATAGAACATTTTAATTTTTACCAAACTGCACTTTGCTAATCTCTGTGATTTGTTGTATCCAGATAGAAGAAGATGCGTACCAGGATGACCTTGGCTTCTCCTTGGGAACACTGGGTAAATCGGCATCAGGTCGTGTTAGGGGGCCGGTAGTCGACTCAAAGACAAAGGCCAAGATCTCCAAAACCTTACAGGTAAGTCAGAAATTTGTGTTTTAATTTTGAAAATAAATATGAAGTTGAGTCCCAAACATGGTAAAGCCCATTGACGTGAAAACATTTTAAAGATCCCTGTTTGACCACTGCAGGCAAAACACAAAAGAGCTCCACTGTAGGTTTTGTACTTGCAGTAACCTCCCTTTAACTCTGTGTTTTGGATACAACTGTAGTGCAACTGACTTGTGTTACTTCTGTTGATCAGGGAGCTCAGTTAGTTAGAGCAATAGTTTATAAGGATTGAACAGCATTTTTTTCAATGTTCATGCTGGTATGAATGCAAAGTGGTTCATATTACATATATGGAACCGATTTGCATTCATAACGGTATGAACTTTGAAATATGCTGCCATTCAATCCTTTTATATACATTTTGAATTTTATAGCTATGATTGATCTAAGCATAGGTATTTCCTTATATTTTCAATATTTAAGTATCTGTACCGTCAGCGCAAACAAGATTCCTGGAACAGTCAAATGTCATCAAAATTGTTGCTTCTAACAGTTAATGCCTCGCATGTTTCGAGGCAGAAGCTTCAAAATGACGCTGATTAAATTACATTCATAGCCCTATGAACACAATTTTTTCGAATAATGCTCATAGAGAAACTTGCAGTGGAAATGTAAATATAATGATTTGAGGTCAAGGATTCTTATTCTGGTCTGGCTGCATTGCCTTGTTACACACAAAGATTTGTGTATTAAACCCTATTGTAAAACTGTACTAAATTCTTTCTTCCCTGATCAGTTGAAGGTACAGAAGCAGAACCAGACGTGGGGCGGCAGCACGACGGTCAAACGACAGGTGTCCGGAACAGCGTCCAGCGTGGCGTTCACTCCTCTGCAGGTATGGATGAAATTTATGTACAGTGAAAAATCTGTGATAAAATTCCCCTGTAATATCCTGTTCAAGTTCTGAACTCAATTGGAAAAAGAAAAAATCATCGGGGGGTACTTTTTGGTCAGGGTATAAAAAGTATCGGGGGGTACATTTTGGTCGGGTGTATAAAAAGTATCCGGGGGTGGGGAATTGAAGAGAGGTTGGGTAACGACTATAACATAACTGTAAATGTTTCTACTCGACTCCCCAAACCTTATTGTGTCCAGTGATTGAGAATTATTTTGGCATAATTCCTGGCCTCGGGGGTAGGGATTGGTGGGATAGGGGTGGATAAATATTCCACTGTAATGTCCTGTTCAAATTCTGCACTCAATAAGATAAAAAATACAGAAATATAAGATTTTTCATAGGGGGGTACTTTTTGGTCAGGATATAAAAAGTATCCGAGGGGTACATTTTGGTCGGGTGTATAAAAAGTATCCAGGGGGTGGGGAGTTGAATATAGGTTCGCTAATGGCTATAACATAACTTTAAATGTTTTTACATGACTCCCCAATCCTTATTGTGTCCAGTGATTAAAAATTATTACGGCATAAATTCCAGGCCCCGTTGGTGGGATAGGGATGGATAAATATTCCACTGTAATTTCCTGTTCAAATTCTGCACTCAATTAGATAAAAAATACAGAAATATAAGATTTTTCATAGGGGGGTACTTTTTGGTCAGGATATAAAAAGTATCCGGGGGGTGGGGAGTTGAAGAGAGGTTGGGTAATGTCTATAACATAACTGTAAATGTTTCTACTCGACTCCCCAAACCTTGTTGTGTCCAGTGATTGAGAATTATTTTGGCATAATTTCCTGGCCCTGGGGGTGGGGATTGGTGGGGTAGGGGTGGATAAATATTCCCCTGTAATATCCTGTTCATGTTCTGAACTCAATTGGATAAAAAAAAAAATAGATTTTTTTTTTTTTCATAGGGGGGTACTTTTTTGTCAGGGTATAAAAAGTATCTGGGGGGTGGTCGGGTGTATAAAAAGTATCCGGGGGGTGGTCGGGTGTATAAAAAGTATCCGGGGGGTGGGGAGTTGAATAAAGGTTGGGTAATGACTATAACATAACTGTAAATGTTTTTACATGACTCCCGAAACCTTATTGTGTCCAGTGATTAAAATTTATTTCAGCATAATTTCCTGGCCCCAGGGCCGGATAGATATTCCCCTGTAATATCCTGTTCAAGTCCTAAACTTAATTGGATTAAAAATAGAGAAATGTATTTTTTTTCACAGGGGGGTACTTTTAATGCAGGTATAAAAAGTATCCCGGAGACTTTTTGGTAGGAGAGTAGGTTTTATGCATGAGGGCAACTGTTGCAAATCAAATAGATAATAGTTAAGATCTGATGTTTTGTCTTGAAATAATTGTTTTATTAATATGTGTTTTTGTCTTAGACAATTGTTCTTCAAGATCTGATATTTTATCTGTATTGAAATGATACACACATTTTACGTTGACAGGGGTTGGAGATTGTGAATCCTCAAGCTGCAGAGAAGAAGGTGTCTGGAGGAAGTTCGACCTACTTCTCCAGTACGGGTAGTTTTGTGAACGTGAAACAGAACAGGTGAAGAGGACATGAAATCTACACACACACACAAACAAAAACTGGACTGATGTATGATGTTATTCGTGCATCAAGTTGCGACTTTAATCTCGCCACATTATAGCACATGTTCCAGTGAAGGAAGGTTACGATGTTAAAAACATGTCTGCTGGCAAGTCCAGGGGACTCTTCGTCACACGAGGACTTTTAAAGTCCTTAATGTTTTGTTTTGTTGAGAGATTGTAATCTAAGTTCATCAGACAGGTGACTTATTGACAAATGACTAAATGAGTCTGCATCACTTACAGGACCTCTATTTGTGAAGAATTATGATCGCTTGTGGTCAGTTGATATTGGTCAGTTATGGCAAAACAGTCAAGAATTCATACAGTGGACAAAATTAGCCCTGTTGTCACGTTTTATGTATTGTTACTGTCTTTATTTTATCATTTCTAGGGGCTTTTATTCAACCACTCATTTTGCACATTGCAGTTTAATAAATATACCATACTATACATGTGTCGAGGTGTTTTTTTTTAGAAGAGTGAGAAGACCTAGTAAAATGTGAAAATTTTTGCCCAGTCCCTTTGATTGTTGTTTACAAAATATGTATGTGTAACAGAAGCAGTAAAAAGGAAAAGCCACACCAGGGTTTGAACCCTAGACCATCTTAACTCAAGACAGACGCTCTACCAATTGAGCTACCTGGTCGCCAATATTCCTCCCTCCTTTTTCCAAGTCTTTGCCCCTGTAGATAACACCATTTACAAACTAGATTTTTGTGTCCCCTTGTCAAGCATTCGCCTAGTACCTTAAACAAGGGCTGGTCGTAGGCTTTTGTGTCCCCTTGTCAAGCATTCGCCTAGTACCTTAAACAAGGGCTGGTCGTAGTCTAAAGGTTCTAATCTCAATGCACCCTTGGAATATGCCATGAAAAAATGACGGCTGTTTACGCCATGCTTCGCAGATTAATCAAGTAGACTTGTCTGATGATGATTTGTATTTGATGAAGATTAAAGGTTTCACCAATTGAGCTACCCGGTCGCCGACAATCAACCCAGTCCAGTTCCCCTATATTCCTTACTCCTTTTTTGAAGTCTTCATCCCTGTAGCCAACACTATTTACAAGCTAAGTGTCGGTCATCATGGAATATATCATGAAAAAATTGAAGTCTCTGTACACCATGCCATGCCTTGCAGATTATACAAGTAGACTTGTCTGAAGATCTAAGGAATTGCGTAGCAGCATAACGGTAATATCCACAAGCTCCTGTATTTTTTTACCAGTCCGGTATCAGCCTAGTGATTGGTCAGGTTTATATACATGAAACTACCAACTACCTAATCACAAGCCTTCCATTTTGTCATGACACAATCCAAGGGTGAAAAGAAGAAAAGAGGAACATGAGTGGAACCCTTGAATTTAAAAAGAAATGAGAAACATGGGCCACATTCGTTTATCACGATCCAAATCGTTGGACAAGAGTCGTTTGTTTATGAAATAATGTCAGACTTAGTAATCTGCTGCTGCTTTCAGGAGAGCCTTTAAGAAGCCTAGCAAGGCCTGCATAAACGTTTGTAGGTCCGCCAGGATTTATACCCAAAAATATTACATTTATAAACAGGCAGTGTCATCTAATGATTTAGCTTGATGTTAGCGACCTCGATGTGCCATCAACAATGGTATTATTTCAGTGAAACAGGATGAATGTAAACTTCATTCCCATCAAAGTGTGAATAACGAGATCATACTGATGATCAGTTGCAATAATGTTGATCCTTAATCCACCTGGACAAAACATTTTAGTCTCTTGAAATGGCACTTTGATATCCTATGTTGACATTTTTTTTCTCGCTATATATTGACTAAGAAAATGTGAATCTGTGGAAAACAAGATGAAAAAGGCATGTTGTGAAATCTATGGAGAAGATGAACACAGGAGATTGTGGGACTCTTGAACAAGACTGATAATGAGTCTTGTGAAAGATCCATGTTGACAGATTGTGAAATTGGAATTAGCTACACTTTCTTCGTTTGGTTTCTGCAGATCATCCACTCGTTCCAAGCGTAAACGGGGGGAGACCTTCATGAGCTTGTTCACTCCAATAAATCAATCGTTAATTAATTGACGTCATAAACACCAAGCTACTTTTGAAGCTATTTTTCCAGTTTTATACCGGTAATATTCAGGATTTTTTTCTCTCAAATCTGACCCCAAAAACGTACCTGCGCAATATACCCGCAAATTTACGGTAATAAACGGAAACTTTAACGATGAAAAAATATCTACCTAGTATTCAGATATATACGCAATATGTATTCAAATATTTTGAATGAAATCATTCAATAAAATATGTTTAAGTGTGAACGTTTGATAAACTTTTCATGTAGTGAGTAGAATAGTTTGGCCATGTGGTTTGGAACATAAACTCAGTTTACTAGTTATCATTAGCCACTTAACTTACTGTAAACATATTTTAAGGTCCCATACTTTATGATTTTTTTTAGTAACATTTTCTTTATATGCTTCCCTAAATGTATCGCCACACATACTGTGAAATCGGATATTTCCGAGAGGCCCATATTTCATGGTTTTCTCCCTTAACATCCATTTTGTGGGTACTTAAATCAGTGGATAAAGAATAAATTTCTGCACAAAAACTGTTAGTATATTACTCATACAGAAAATACCTTCATTTACTTCGTCGACAAACAAATTCGTTGAAGAAAAGTACTCACATAATCAACGAAATTAAAAAAAAAACAAATTAGTGATTTCACAGTATATATTCGGTATTTACCATCATCATTTGCGATTTATTACAACATTTTCAATGGGTTTTTTTAAAATTATTCATAACTGCGCACAAATTGCCCTAGTATGTAAAGTTCTATTATGTAGAAATATGCCAAGTGGACAGTAGGTACACAGCGGTTGTTGGTGCAGACTCTGCATGTTCTCTGGTGTGTTCAATTGACAATGTGTTATCTTCGCTCTCAAAGAACGAAAAAAGGCATTCGCTCGTTGAATAGGACTTTCGGTAATGTTCGTTGGGACGTTTTGCATAAATTCATGAACATAATTATGAATAATTGATGAAGTCAGTGATTGAATCTAGTGTTTATCACATCTTTACGACAAAGTATATTTAAGAATCATTGATTTAATTGGCTGCAAAAAATAAAAATAAATGAACGATATTGTGTACCAGTATGTCAATTTTATTTTTCTTCCATCATCCGAATATCTTTTTTATGCATATCAAAAAATAATAAAATACAATAACAATAAATAATAATAATATATAATATGATTAATATAAATAAAATAAATAGATATTTTTTAGCGGAAACACTTTACCACCACAAAAAATACCATAATACAGTATACTTTACACATTGCAATACTTGCAGATTTTTATATACATTATAATTTTAAAGACAAATATAATGAATTTTCCGACTAAAAAAATATATGTTATGGAGCTTGATACTTAATGTACTTGATTTAAGTTAAGTTATCTTGTGTTGATTATGAAATATTGGTTTAAAATATGTATTTCAAATTTTACTTAAAACGATTACCGTATATCTGCAGTTACACTGCCAGGGAATTTTAGCATTATAAAGGGATTTGGCAATAAATTGGGGAAACTAGGGTCATTATATCAAGGTTTTATACTGGATTCACTGGCAACTCATATCATGCTCTGTTGGACTACATAGATAACAGTCAGAACTTTGGTCAGTAAGGGTTCCTATTTTTTACTGGTATCCTGTTTCACATTTTCACCGGAATCTTTGGGTGGAACAGCTACTGTAAGAACTCCAAAACGGGACCTCGAAACTCGCATCTTGCTTATGTCGTAATCCTTGGTGACCTTGAACACTCGTGATATTTCCCCACTGTCATTAACAGCCTTGACCTTCACTGTGTCGTCAGACACTGTGACCTTGACCTCCTGTTGTTTGAAGTCCTGAACATCAACACACTTAAAGATGAGATCAGATCCGTCTTCGCTTGAACAGCTGCCACGACGCCGCCCATGTCTTCTTCCTCCATGAGGTCCATGTCTTGATCTGTGACCGTCTCCACGGCGATGCTGTCCTCTACCACGATGGTGACCATTTGAACCATGACGATGACCTTTACTGCCATGGTGATGATCTTCAGACTGACGGTGGCGACCTTCACCTTCATGGCGATGGCCTTCAGTGCTGTCTTCACCTTGTGCATCGGAGTGTTCGTGGCCTGGGGCATTGGGCCTCCCGTGTCCATGTCTCCGTTCGCCGTGATTCTCCTTGTCCCGATTTTTCCCGTGGTGACGACCACGTTTTGTTGGACTTCTGTGGGAGTGGACAGGATGGTGGTAGGGACATTGCTGTACCAGGGCCGGACATGTCCACTGTGCTGGACACGGGTATTGTGTGGGTGTTATTACTTCGTCTCCGTCACTCCCCGTCGATTGTGAATCATCGTCTGTGCTGTCCTAGAAAACATAGACATGTTTCTCATTCAGACATATTCTGTAGTTGAATACCAATTGAAAATAATTGGGCACACGTTCTAACAACTTATTAGACCAAGTCCCGGGCCCGTCTTCATGAAACCGTCCTCATTACTCAAGCATGGATTTTGTTCGTAAGCTTAATTTCTTGTTCCGTTTATAAATTAATAAGAAAAGCTTATTTGTCAATGATTTGGGGGGAAATGAAGAGACTTAAAAATTAGAAAACTGTTTTCAATATTAACATTTTACTTTTTGTTCGTTTGAAATGATTTAAGTGAGTACAAAAAAATGGTTTGAACACAAAATCAACGCTTGAGCATGAGAACGGTTTCATGAATACGGGCCCCGGCCGTTTCTCTAACATTTTCAGTTTGTCTAACGATAAAGAAGATGTGCATCCCTAATTTTTGTTCAAAACACGACAACAATCAGCTATATTAAATATATGTCAGGGGTTTTCAGTAGATCCTTTCGAGTATGCTTTTGACTCCCTTAAATGAGCTTTGACTCTTGGGTTTGAAAGCATATATCTAATTGACATGTGTTTTGACTCTTCTGATTTCAGGTAAAAGGTTATTTGACTTTGAAGTTGTTAAATGTCTAGGATCAACTGAAAGCCCTTTTATGTTATAACAAAAATCGTGAAAAAATCGAAATTGATCTACGATGAAAACTATGAACATATTTTTATTTGTACAAGTGTATACAGCGACATATCATATCCTAAGCTACTTTTGAATAAAAATGCGAAAGAAATAAAAAAATGTAGTTTCAACGTGGGGCATCTCAATAAGAAAAGCAATCCCATCGTAAGATATCTTCTCGAATTGTGAAGTAAAAGAAATACTCTGATAAAAGGGAAAAAAACGTCCCAGCTGCGCGATATTGTAAAAACTAAAATATTTTCTTTACAATATTAAAAATGCATATTTTTTGGTATCATTGTTTAATATTTTGGAAAAACATTTGCCAACTTATATCAATAAAAACTTCATTCATTGTAAAATGATTTTTTAAAAGTTCTATGCAGCTGCAGTTTTAAAATAAGAGTTACTTTTTACAAGAGTTAGCATTCATGATCTACAATCACGAAATTAGGTCCAGATACTGAACCGATCAGAGATACACATGCAAAACAACACTCGTACACAAGACTATGTTTGTGTTTTACGTCCTATTAACAGCTATGGTCATTTACTGACGTGCCAGGTTTTGGTGGTGGAGGAAAATCGGAGTGACCGGAGAAAAACCACAGACTTGCGGACAGTAGCATGCGACTGCCCAACATAGGCCTCGAATTCCAGACACATTATTGGAGATGATCGAAGATGGTCAGACGCCTTAACCACTCGGCTACCGCGGCCCTCACATGAGAGTGTTTCCCTGATTAGAGCTATATCTAGTCATTGGAAAACGTTTTTTAAGCAACTCTGATTGACTTGACAAAAATAAAACAAAAATATCCCATTGCTGTTTGTTAAGTTAGTACTAAAAATAAAACAGATTGTATTAACATTAAATAATATACGTAATGAGTCAATCCTTACCGACGCTGAGTCTTGCTCCACTTCTATAGTTCGTTCTGCCGATTGCGACGCCATTCTTAACACCAACAACTGTTTCTGGACAAGGTTGAAATTCGTCTACCTGTTAAAACGCAAATGAAGATATTCACCCGTCACTGAGCTTATAAGTAAGTTGTTTTTTTATTTGTCACATGAGTTATATTTTAGACAGTCATGTGCGTCATTACATGACGCGCAGAAACACAGTCAGGTAAAAATTTTATAACTTTTCTCACATGATGTTGACAAAGTCACATGGTTACATTCACTTAGTAAGAGTCACGAGCTGAAGCGGGACGTGAGCATTTTGTTAAAAGCAAGGGTCTCGCTGATTCATATTATCTTAAGCGTCATTTTTAAAGTTTTCCTTGTTGTTATTCACTATAACTCTCTAAATAACAAAAAACAGCGATATATGAACCAGTACCACCAAAACCTCTATGGCAGAATCCGTATCAAAGATCCTCGTTTTTCAAGGAACGTTTACGCGAAAATATTCAATTTTAATAAACAAAAAAAGCCGGAGATTTAGCAACTCCTTTTAAAACACAATTTGCTTTTTGAGCTACGGACAAAGGGTTTCCTGCAAACGGACAATGGAAAACTTTAAAGCTGCTTTCAGCTTTTGTCAATCGTCTGATTGAACAGTACGATTTTTTACTAGTAATGTAACCTTATTGCCATCTAAGTGTTCTTAATGTTCCTTCAAACATTCTTCAACATGAAAACACTCATACTTTTCAAAACCCCTACATCTGCATGCGCTTCATTGCATATCTATGTAAAGTTGATAGCGAATCATGAAAGCGAATCATACATTCGGTTACAAGCAGGACGGAGCTCAATGGGTTTTTTTTATTTTCTTAAACGCTTATAACGTTAACACGCTGTACAAATTTGTTCTTTGTGGGAACTTCACAATTTTGAGATGTACAACATTCGTCAAATTGCAGCAGTGTACTCAGAAACACAGACGAACGATGATATGATGATATTGAACATCCGACAATAGGACAGTATACCTTTTTTCCAAAACTGAACAACAGAATGGAAGCCGGAAAACGACGTACCGTCAGTGTGACAAAAGGACCATATTTTATTTACTTTACGACAGGCTTAAGCAACATACGTTCAGGAGAAAAGACAAACAATATGAAAATGAAATAGAAATATTTGTTCTTTACAAAGATGAACGTCACACACACAAAGGTCATTGCACCTATACAAATTGGTAATAGATACACAGTTTGCCAAAAATGATTTACACTGCATCATACATCTGTTTCGTCCTTCTAGGACTCATCGGTGATGCTAGAGGCCAAAAGGTCGGAGGAACAAAAACCTATGACAGGACAAAACTATATATTGCATGCAAGCATTCAAAGGCATTCCACAAATTCTCCCTTTTTTCAGAAGCCTGGTCAAATGTGCATAAGTACGTCTGGATTAGGCGAGGCAAGAGATTAACACCTGTGATGTAGCGAGGTGAGGATAACCATATCTACAGGCAGAACATGAAGGTATGGCGACTATCTATCTCAACAAAAACTACAGACAAAGAAAGGTTATCATGTTTTTTCCTTCTCGTAGGTACGTTTGTTTAACTGATTCGCCCCTGAAATTTCATAATAAACTAATCCATCCTTTGAATTGGAAGAGTTCAAATGTGTCTTCAGGAGTGTACGAGTTAACTAAGGTTGTTTTACAATCATCATATATGTATTCTGATAAAAAAAGACAATGTTCTCAGTGAAATCTTAACGGGGCAGTTACAGTTTGTTTAAAGTGACGGCATTTGCGAAATGGGTTTTGTATAGTATTTCTTTTGGCACCGTACGATTTATCTTATTTAATATTTGATGAAGCTAAATCTCTGTGGTCTTATGTTGTTTAATATAGTCTAGACCAAAATGGCTGATGTAGGTCAATGTCTGTGTTATCAAAGTGTTTTTTACAATCTAGTCTATTGCCTTTGAATTACTTTCGCTGGAATAAAGGATGAATTTCTAATATTTTACTTATATATTTCTTACTCCGTGTTGTAAACACAGTGTCTATGACTGATTGATTATTAAATATCCCTGCCCCACTACAGGAAAAACACTTGGTAATTCTATTGAAGTTTTTCATACAAACAATAGCCTCCTATTAAATTCACTTTATATATAACTGTATACTACTACTAATAATAATAATAATAATAATGATAGTCTTTATTTCAACTTGATGCCATATTGAGTTAAATACTCGTCTTACATATGGTCAAGCATGATAAAATGTACACTGTTTACAACAAATTTACGACAATTATAAAACAACACAGAATCTGTGTAAGATAAGTTTACGTGTACTAAATATCACAGTCATAAATAACCATGTCCTAGCTAGATGATAAATAGCAAATGATATAGCATCATCACAGACTTGGTGATTTAAAACTAAGTTATCCTTAAACATAAATCAGTGATGGACGTTTGCATGTCACACACGTGTCACTAAAGGGTACGGTTAAAGCACTATCATAGTCGGATATACAAACAACGCTAATATAGCAAAAGGGTAAACATTAACAGAATTTACACTAATGTAGTGTGCATTAAGAAGTGGCGATAGAGTCGATGGGCTAAAACGTAGGTTATAAAGGAATATTATCAAAAAACACTCAAAACTGTACCAAGTGTTAATATATGAAATAAAAAAAAAAAAAAAAAAAAAAAAAAAAAAAAAAAATTTAACANAATTTACACGAACAATATGACTTAATTAGAACTCAAATGGATTCGAATAGACAAGAACATAAACTGTGATCGCTTCTGACGAATACCGGAAATGTGAGCCAGTGACTTAATAACCAATTAAGAAACACGGTGAATATTTTGCCTTCAACTGTAGTGGGGCTCGTTCAGGTACCTACCGCTCATCAGATAGCTCAGTTGGTCAGAACAATCGTTTTGTGACTGTAGGTCACGGTGGATTTTTTATTCTAAGAACACTGTTGTTGATTTCACACCTTTTCATAACATTTGTTCTTTCATTGAAAAGTTCTGCAAAGTAGGGATTTCTGTTTCAGAAATGATTTATTAAAGTTATTGTCATGTAGCTAAAACAGCTTCGAGTCCAAAGCTATGGTAGTAATACGGGGATCTGAAAACAAGTGAAAACCAAAGAAATATATGCGTTCCTTAATTATGCAGAACAAGCATTTGTATATTTCTTTGGTTTTCACTTATTTTAGGATCATCAGAGTGATGAACGTAGGGAACTTTTAATTGATTGCACCTATACTTTTTGGTAATAGATAAACTGTACCAAAAAAATACTACACTGCACCATACAGTTGTTAAAGAAATATATCTATTTACATTTTTTTTTTAATTAACCCGGCATAATAAAAAATAAAAAATGTTCATATATATATATTTCTTTAACAACTCTATGGTGCAGTGTAGCATTTTTTTGGTACAGTTCATCTATTACCAAAAATTATAGGTGCATTACTTATAAGTTTCCTACGTGTAACACTCTACACGTACACGTGTTTATTTACATATAGTGTTTTGATGTTTTGATTATTTATAGTGAACATATGAAAGTATAACTATGCTTTATTAAGTATAAGACATAAATAAACAATTATACACGAGAATTGATTATTTGGTTTTTTTACTGACATTACAAAAAATCTTACATTATATATTTTGATTGACATTACGTATTTGAATGCATAATATTGATATTATATATGATCTGTAATTGATAATGTATATTAGACACATAAAACAAACTAATATATTTGATAGTGCATTTGACATTACATAACTTATATTATTGATCATTAATAAAAATTGATATCATATGACTGATGTTGCATATTTCATATTATGTAAGTGACATCATGTATTTGATATGATGTAATCGATATGATATATTACATCTTTTCTCACAGGGCCGATGCTTGTCATATTTTTGTACACATCTTCCATTTTTTTCTCACGAAGTTAAGTTTACTCATTTGCTATTTTTTATTGACATTACCGTATTCCAAGAAGTTCTGATATAAAATATTTCGTGCTATTGTTTCTTGCAACTCGTATTATTCTGCCCCGACCTCACAATGACCTAGACCTCGTTTCCTTCTCTATTTGGCACTGATGTTCAAAACCCGCTATCTCATGGTTTTAAACACAATCCCTTGTTTAAACCATCACGTGTAAGATACATTGTACTTAATACTCTTTGCATTCAGTTTTCGATTGGTGTTTAGCCAGGCTGGTGACCTCAGTATCCAGATAAAAAAGAAAATTCTTGATAGTTTGATGTTAGCTCTCCCACAGGCGCTTGAATTTCGCTACTTATAAAACTATTATAATACCGTATTGATTCTAATTATAACCCTGGAAAGTATTAGAACATATGAAAACGAAAGCACAGGGGATGGGCGATTATTGAAATCAAGGATAACACCCACACATCATAAAGTTTACAGGAACGATCGAAGCTAAGGGTTATAGTTACGTTGACTGAAGAAAAAATCTATGCTACAAGAGGAATGGGCGATTATTGGAGATATTTTCAGAATTAAAAATAGCAGAAAATAACCACTTTTAAGGGTATTTTGCCCCCAAAGTGGAGGTGTATGCGAGTATAAGAGCATGGGCTACTATAGAACCAATACGGTTATTTAAAATAAATACAAAAAAAACACATAAAAATCGTGCACCTGTATATTCCTTTAATATGTTCGTAGATTGTGGATGCAGATCGGCTATTTTTCATAATTATAAAAAAAAAAAAAAAGGAAATCATTACCATATAAATATTAACACTTGATACACACCGAATGCCTGTTATATCAAAGTTTTACTTTATACACAAACAATGTAGGTGGTTTCAAGAACGACTGGTCCCCTTGTCAACACATTGCGACACGTTTAATACGTACATTGTTTGTGTATAAAGTAAAACTTTGATATTAAATATTTACAAACTGAGGTATCTTATTAAAAATACCGAATGCCTGTGTTTTCTGTGTGCTGTGCTTGGGTAACAAACCAGCCAGCCTCCGCATGTACTGTAATCACTCGCACTCGTGATAGTCTATTGTAAGACGCCAGCCGACGGTCACGCATCGTTTACAGATCCGATACTCTCAGGATATTTGCCCTACAGCTCCTCTTTTATCTGACACATTTTAAATATTGCTTACCGTGTTGTTTACAGCCCGATCTTCATACCTTCGATTCGGCAGATTTGCAAACGAAACTTCATATGAAATTTCATATAATAGAAACGCATCACAACCTATAGGAAAGTAAGGGTGGCAAGGCAGAGGATGCTAGCGGGTTTGATATTACAGTCATATGCTCAAACAGTGTATGCACAATAAAACTTTTTTTTTTTAATATTTTGATTGAAAAGAAAACTATTTAAAACCAAGTTTCTCCAATACAATGAATTATGACGTCATTGGTTTTTTTTGTGGCGATATTACACTTTACCAATGGAAAATGTATGTGATGACGTTATCATAATACATATCTGCTTGGACATATGATAAAATGGGTGCTTCATAAAAGTGTCTGTTAAAATTAGCGCGTTTCGTGATAAACATGTTATTAGTTTTCAATGAATATATATATATATATATATATTATAAAAAGAAAAATTCTCAACAACGAGTCTTTCATCTCTTCTAGGAGATTCTTCAGACTATATATATGTATATATATATATAGAAAATTTCAAATGTGATTCCATGAATTGCATCACCACGGTTACGAGCTCCAACGAGTTACTCAAAAGGCAGATGAATGACGGAAAACAAACTTAGATTTGAGATTATCAAGCATTCTGACGTTATTGTATTATCCGCAAGTTATAACCATTGGTGGCAATATTTTTTTAACAAACGGCAAACTGTAAGCAAATGCCATATACTCATCTACTCATTTTTAGGTTGTCATAATTATGTTAGCCCGAATTAATAAACAATACTTATTTTTATTTAGAGTAAAATGTTATGATTATTCCGAAAACACTCAAAACCATATCAAGTGTTAATCAATGAAATTAAAAAAATAAATAAAAAAAAGATAAAAGACAATTTACACGAACAATATGACACAATTAGAACTCAAATGGATTCGAATAGACAAGAACAGCGACGGAGATCGCTTCTTACGAATACCGGAAATGCGAGCCGGTGACTTAATTACCAATTAAGAAACACAGTGAATATGTCTCTGAATAAGATATATAATATTTTCAAATTAGATAAATCTCACGTTTTCACATCAAGTATTGTGCATTGTGTGTTCGTCTAAATATACATTTTGACGTCACGCTAAAATCATTGACCCATTCGAAAAGAGGTACAGCGCTGGGGCTAGAGCTGTATTTAACTAATACACATATGGTCGACTCTGCTATCTGGTGCAATAAAAAATCAGATTGCCTGGGTTATACAGTATGTTCAACACAAATAAGACACTCCAAGGAACTCTACTAGCCAACCTTAATTTGTAACTGTGACACTCGTGCATTGGTATATCGGCTAATCACCCAGTAACTCCGTAATGCAAATCGAGAACGTAGTCTTACAAGGGTTAGGGGTTAAAAGAGAGAGCTTTTACCGACATACCTGAAAAACATGTGGAGCTGGATCTTTATCCAACTTGAATTAATCCGTGTAGTGCAGTTTTTTCCCGGTTTGAAGTCAATGAAAACACTCGTCTGTGAGATAGATTTCAGAGCAGGTTTGACCTTTTGTTTGTAAGTTGTAATGCAAGAATTGTAACAAATGCCTGCATGCCTCATTTGGTGTTCTCGCCATGACGCACTAACTAAATTGTGTTGTGTGACTGCACAAACACTAACACAAACACGTCTAGTCGGATTGGTTAGATGAAAACAAGATTATTTCAAGATCTTTGTCTTTTGCTTATTTTCATCAATTAAATACAGAAAAGTCCAAAACGTTTCATAGCAGTCATTATTTCATATTTTTTATATTCGACGGGCCCAAATTTGACAACATCTATCACATTTGTTCATTGAAGATAAGCGTCAAGTTATAAAACAAATCCAATGAAATCAAGAAATTATAAACTAATTGTTGTCATTATTAATATTAATAAGATATTGAAGTTTTTATAGGTATTTAATTTGGGTAACTGGCATGCTTGCCTGAATTCGACAGGCTTACCCTTAGAGGACGTATAATTTTGTAACTGTGTCTTAAAAAATAGTTCCTGACATTAAGCTCACAGAGAACAAGGTAATTTTATCTCAAAATATATAGTACTTTTAGTTTAGTTTTATCTGCTAAAACGTCTGCTAAATTTCTATTGTTGTTTTTCGTTTGTGTTGATGTTTGAATTTTGTCTTTGACATGTGTTGACGCGTTAATATTTTTTTGACTTGTTATACCGCAGCTTCTATATAACAATCACTGATCAGTATTGCTAAATAAGTATGAATATCATTGACCATATGTCGATATGATCACTTTCATTAACGAAATATAAATATTGTTGATTAATTATCGATACTATTGCACAATTTTCAATATCACCCAACATATAACAATATTATTAAACATATATCAATATCATTTAACAAATATCAATAAAATTGAAGATATATCGATATCATTGAACAAATACCATATCAACTGAACAGGTATCAATATGTATAACAAAATGAAGAATTCAGAAAAAAACGACGAACAAATTGACACTCTTCTGCGTTGGAAATTTCGCGATTTCAAAACCACATTGCTATATTTCTTATCTTTTAAACAGGCGCTGTACTTTTGTTATTTATCGTTTCGCCGAATTATTTCCTCTTGGATAAGGTTTTAAAAAAAATGAAAATCGCGATAAAAATTGCACACAGAAAATAAATACATCAAAAGTATTTGCCGTTTGGTACGACATGGATTTCACATCTGCATAGGTAAGGGATTCATTACGTCGTTTCCGAGATGCAAGTTTCCGGAATAAAAGCCACTTGATTTGGCATTAACGTGGTATATTAAAGGGGAATGTATATTTCCGGTGTAAACAAAACTCAGCGACAATCTTACTTTGTAAAAGTAAAACATTGGTAAATTTGGACGAAAATGGCTGAAATTTCACATCCTTTCTGAAAAAGTTATGTACTGACAAGTACCCTGTCGTTAGACATGTAGCCAAAAACCGCACACCCCTGTTTGTTCTGTTTTTGTTTTTCAGACTGTTGTGGGGATCTCGCATATTTTCAGTGCTAACCGGAAGTACTCACACACCCTATCATGTGACATGTATATCTTAAATCTGGTGGAATTCGAAGACAAAAAAATCATTTCGAAAACGACGTTTTCAAAGCAATTGTTTTATAACTCTAAAAGAAAAACAATAGATTTGCAAAAAACAAGAACAGGTGATGTCAAATTTGTACACATATATTTGATTTATTAACCGGATTTAATCTTCTTCATTGTCACTATACGTATTACAATCAGTAACGAGATACAGACACACACAAACATACAACAGATGGAACATAGGAGTTTTCATACGAACTGACCGCATTGCAAAACAAATAAACCGTATCTAATAAATCTACAAAGGACCCCCGTACCACTGCCAAAACCGGTAATTACACATTGGAAACTGTTTTTTCCCCGGAATGACTATAGCTTTGTTAAATCATTTCTGAAAAGAAAACCATACCTTGTTGGATGTATAAAGACAGCAGGGCTAGACCAGGATTCAACCCCTATATCTCAGATCGATAAACTATTGCGCTAACCGACTGAGCTACCTATTCAACGGATGTGCCTTGGCCCAAATGTGCTACAATTATATCAAAAACTAAATTAAGGGGAGGTTATTTTATATAAGAAAAACACAGTATAGTGGGACAGGGATCCTTGAAACCCTATTCTATCGTTACTAATGATAGCTTTTGATGCTTTCCTATTAAGCTCAACCACTACATACAGCTAGAAATCGGTAAGGATCTCGTTCACTCTATTTACAGTGTATTACTGAACACGACACTTTGAAGTCAATACAAAACTGTGACCCAAGAAGCTGCCTTGGAGATCACAAAATTCCATGTAGATCCACTTCATATCAAACATTTAACAAGAGGGATTATCTCACTCCACAAAAATAAATCTGTTTAATATATAGAAGTCCTGAATTTGTTATGGCGTTAAACATATGGATATCAAATAAATGTATAAGTATGTAGTCGTAACTTAAATTTTGTATCCAACGACTTATTTCATTTTCATTTTAAGAATTATGCTATATTATTTTGATCGACATATATACGACACATTATGTTGTTCTCTGGGAATCGTTATTAATTATATAAGGAGCAAGGCTATTATCAACCTCTTCACCATAGTCAGCTGTTTCTTCTATTCCTTCTTCTTCTGTCTCATAATATTCTTCATCTTGATCATCTTCCGTTTCAGGTCCATCTTCCCCACCAGTGTCATCCTCAGCTGATGGTTCCTGTTCTGTGGGTTCTTCTTCTTCAACTTCTTGTTCAGTCTCATCCGATTCCTCGTCTTTTGGTTCATCCTCTAACGATTCCTCGTCTTCTAGTTCTTCCTCCTCCAATTCCTCGTCTTCTGTTTCATCCTTTTCCGATTCTCCTTCTTCCGGCTCATCCTCTTCCGATTCCTCGTCTTTTGGTTCATCCTCTTCCTCTTCATTGACTTCTGTTTGGACTCTTTCCACTACGTCAACCTCTGGTTCTACTTCCCCGACATGAGGTTCGACTTCTTCCTTCTCTTGAACTTCTGGATCGATTTCCTCTATCTCAGGATCGACATCCTCCACTGTGTCAACTTCTTGTACGACCTCTTCTTCTTGATCATCCTCTGTCTCTTGCACCTCTTCATTTCCCTCTACCTCAGCATCCCCTTCAATTTCCTCTTCCTTCTCTTCTTCTTCCTCTTCTTCTTCTTCATATTCTTCTTCTTCTTCCTCCTCTTCTTCTTCATATTCTTCTTCTTCATCATCTTGTTCTTCTTCTTCAGGCGTTTCCACCGTATCAATATCGTTGCCACTGACTGGACCCACTGGCATATCTTCTATTTCAGGGTATGGAAACATGACTGCAAATGTAGGTACATTTTTCTTGGATAACCACTGGCTTTCTGCTGGAGCTGGTTGTCCGTCCTTAGTCATCATCATTACTGGTCCTGGCGTCTCGTCTGACGATTTTCCATAAAACATGGGAGCTGCTTGTCCGTCTTTAGTTGTCATCATCATTGCTGGTCCTGGCGTCTCGTCTGACGATTTTCCATAAAACATGGTAGCTTGTTGTCCGTCCTTAGTTGATATCATCATTGCTGGTCCTGGCGTCTCGTCTGACGATTTTCCATAAAACATTGGTGCTGGTTCGCCGTCTTTAGTCATAACCATCGCTGGACCTGGCATTTCGACTGACGATTTTCCATAAAACATTTGAGCTGGTTGTCCGTCTTTAGTTAACATCATTGCTGGTCCTGGCGTTTCGTCTGACGATTTTCCATAAACCATGGGAGCTTGTTGTCCGTCCTTAGTTGATATCATCATCGCTGGACCTGGCATTTCGACTGACGATTTTCCATAAAACATTTGAGCTGGTTGTCCGTCTTTAGTTGACATTATTGCAGGTCCTGGCATCTCGTCTGACGATTTTCCATAAAACATCGGAGCTTGTTGTCCGTCCTTAGTTGATATCATCATTGCTGGACCTGGCGCCTCTTCTGACGATTTGCCATAAAACATGGGAGCTGGTTCGCCATCCTTACTCATTACCATTGCTGGGCCTAGCATTGCATCCTTCCCTGGTATCACCATCATTGGGGCATCTTTACGTCCTGCCATTACATATCCCATTTCCGACTCAGTTAAACTTTCGGTTGGTAAGGGATTTGATTTAGAGTCCAAGAAATTTACGGGAGAACCAGTGTCCTGGTTGAATACTGGCAGTTTCGAACCTAACGGCGGTCCTGGTTGGTCAATGAAATCACCCAGATCATTAAGCTCAAGAGCTCCTTCCTCGCCGCTTGGACCGGCCTGTCCTGGTGATCCGGGAATGCCTATCTGTCCAGGATGGCCGACGGGGCCTGCTGCGCCAGGTTCACCAGGTTGGCCAGGAACCCCTGGTTCTCCTCTTCTCCCAACATCTCCAGGGTACCCTTGCCCTCCCATTGGACCAGGTACTCCCATATAACCTTCGGGTCCTTCTGCACCCTTTGCACCAGTCTCCCCTTGGTGACCTAGAAAGAGAAAACAAGAATCCAAAGTAATAACAATATTGATGTCTGGATGAAGGTCTACGAAGTTAAAAAGTAATTAATATTGACATTGAAATATAGCTCTGAAATATATTTCTGGAAAATATTTGTTGCCATAATAATACTTAAAATAACACGTTTTTTCCTAAATTTGTTGCTATAAAATATTGATGTCCTCTACGAAACTGTTATTATATATTCATAATCAAATGTGCATATTTTGTGCATATAATGATTAAAAGCATCTCATTAATCATGTTTCGTATTATGTACCTGCTGGACCAAAATTGCCCCTTTCTCCTTTGGCGCCTATTGGCCCTGGTGCACCCGGACTTCCGGGTGATCCCCAATCTCCCATCACTCCGGTGAAGCCAATCTCCCCTTTGCGCCCAGGTAAACCTGGTTGTCCAGGAGGTCCGTACGATCCAGCTACACCTTTCGGTCCATAATTGCCTGACACCCCAAGAACCCCTGGTGGACCAACAGAGCCCTTATCTCCCTTGTCTCCGTCTAGACCCGCCGGGCCCTGAGCACCAGGGCCCCCTGGAGCACCATCGTCACCTTTCTCGCCAGGCTCACCTGTAAGATAAATTTGTTTATTATATAATAACGAAATAAGAGCATATTCAATTGCTTTGCAATGATGCACACTATTGAACGTTGTATAATTAAAATGCTTAAAGATTATTTTTTCTCATGGACATTATTTTTTATTAATGTTTGAAACATTCTCTTTAATGATATATGTATATAACCTTTGTTTCATTTACAATAATTATGAAACAAATTATTTCATCTGATATCAATCACTCTTGTTGGCCTGGGTGTTTAGTGTTGGAGAGTACCCCGAGAAATCCTACGTAGTCAGACAGGTGACCCCATACCTTTTCACGTCCGATCGGGGAATTGAACCCAGGCCCCCTTGGTGAAAGGTAAGTGCGCTATCCACTGCGCAACCAGACCAACCATACCTTCAAACCTGCTTTCAAGACCACTTATTTTAAAAAAACACCCGTGTTAAGAGACCACTTTTGAAATTCGCCATTGAAGTTATTTTCATGTTAACTGAACCTGTTTTAAGTGACTATCTGTAATAAGAGACCTCATTATTGGCTTCACATAGTTTGTCTCTGAATACAGATTTCACTGTAATTGCCTTACCTGTAAGCCCAGCGTATCCTGGGGCTCCTCTTTTGTAGTACACTCCTCTCTTGACTCGACTGACCATGATGTGCTCATCTTTGGCTGAAAAAATAATAAGTGCATATCAAAATGATTGGTAGTCAATCAACCAGGGTCAAGAAGGCTGAAGTACTGATTGACAGGTAAACTACTTCAAATACATCAAAATGTCACGATATGAAATAACGAACACAGTTGTTCATTCTATAATCAGGTTTCAAATATACTAATTCACCCAATATATATTACTGATATCATATTTCATTTGGTGTTTATTTTGTCAAATAGTATCATACTTAAGCATAGAGTCATACAATCATAAAGTTGTATAACAGGGTAAACTTTGATACAACATTACAATTATGTAAAAAGCAAAACAATTTATGCCTACATAAATATTTAGTTATACGATTAAACTCTTACATATACAATCATACAGTATTATACTTATGTATCATACAGTCGTAAAGTATTACATTTATGCATGCAGTCATACATTATAACACTAATGTATGCATACATACAGTATTAAATGTAACAGTTATATAAACAGCCATACAGTATTATAGTTATGTATATAGCCATGCAGTATTATAGTTATGTATATAGCCATACAGTATTATAGTTATATATATAGCCATACAACATTTATAGTTATTTATATAGCCATGCAGTATTATAGTTATGTATATAGCCATACAGTATTGTAGTTATGTATATAGCCATACAGTATTATAGTTATATATATATAGCCATACAGTATTATAGTTATGTATATAGCCATACAGTATAACAGTTATATAGATAGCCATACAGTATTATAATTATGTATATAGCCATACAGTATAACAGTTGTATATATAGCCATACAGTATTATAGTTATATATATAGCCATACAGTATTATAGTTATTTATATAGCCATGCAGTAATATAGTTATTATATAGCCATACAGTATTACAGTTATGTATATAGCCATATAGTATTACAGTTATGTAAATAGCCATACAGTATTATAATTATGTATATAGCCATATAGTATTACAGTTATGTAAATAGCCATACAGTATTACAGTTATATATATAGAAATACAGTATTACAGTTATATATATAGAAATACAGTATTACAGTTATGTCTACAGCCATACAGTATTACAGTTATGTCTACAGCCATACAGTATTACAGTAATATATATAGAAATACAGTATTACAGTTATATATACAGCCATACAGTATAACAGTTATATATATAGCCATACAGTATTACAGTTATGTATACAGCTATACAGTATAACAGTTATATATTTAGAAATACAGTATAACAGTTATATATATAGCCATACAGTATAACAGTTATATATATAGCCATACAGTATTATAATTATGTATATAGCCATACAGTATTATAGTTATGTATATAGCCATACAGTATAATAGTTATGTATATAGTCATACAGTATTACAGTTATATATACAGCCATACAGTATTATAGTTATTATATAGCCATACAGTATTACAGTTATGTATCTAGCCATACAATATTACAGTTATGCATATAGCCATACAGTATAACAGTTATGTATATAGCCATACAGTATAATAGTTATGTATATAGTCATACAGTATTACAGTTATTTATACAGCCATACAGTATTAAATTTATGTAGACAAACATAATTAGCCATACAGTATACTACATAAGTATATAGCCATACATTATTACAGTATATAGAAATACAATACTACAGTTATGTATACAGCTATACAGTATAACAGTTATATATATAGAAATACAATATTACAGTTATGTATACAGCTATACAGTATAACAGTTATATATATAGAAATACAGTATAACAGTTATATATATAGCCATACAGTATAACAGTAATATATATAGAAATACAATACTACAGTTATGTATACAGCTATACAGTCTTACAGTTAAATATATAGCCATACAGTATAACAGTTATATATATAGCCATACAGTATAACAGTTATATATATAGCCATACAGAATACCAGTTATATATATAGCCATACAGTATAACAGTTATATATATAGCCATACAGTATTATAGTTATAAAATATAGCCATACAGTATTACAGGAATATATATAGAAATACAGTATTACAGTTATGTAAATAGCCATTCAGTTTTACAGTTATGTATATAGCCATACAGTATGACAGTTATATATATAGTCATACAGTATTATAGTTATGAAATATAGCCATACAGTATTACTGTAATATATATAGAAATACAGTATTACAGTTACGTATATAGCCATTCAGTATTACAGTTATGTATATAGCCATACAGTATAACAGTTATATATATAGCCATACAGTATTACAGTTATGTATATAGCCATACAGTATGACAGTTATATATATAGCCATACCGTATAATAGTTATGTATACAGCCATACAGTACTACAGTTCTGTATACAGCCATACAGTATTATAGTTATGTATATATAGCCATACAGTATTACAGTTATGTATATAGCCATACAGTATAACAGTTATATATATAGCCATACAGTCTTACAGTTATGTATATAGCCATACAGTATAACAGTTATGTATATATAGCCATACAGTATTACAGTTATGTCATTGGAAATCTACATTCATAGAGTATTGCACTTAGATGTCTTAATATCGATACCTATTTTACTGTGAAAGTTTACATAAGTATTTTGGCGGTGTGGAAAACTATAACACGTTTGAATGACATCTTGTCATAGGGTGATTTTAAATAATAAAGTAACATTTATCTGTGAGGCTTGTATTTCATTTAATTAAGAGATGGGGTGGTAATAAATCAGTGAGTATCATCAGAAAGCGCAGTTAAAAGATTTTGCATTAGGTAAAAATTAATGGGGCAATTAATTAATGAAGTGATAGTCAGACGCAGATGTGTTAACTAAAATGTATGAAGTAAGGTTTAGATTAGATAGATCACTTGTATCATTTAAAACCCGATCAACTCATATTAATACATGGTGGGTGGTTTTTTTTATCAAAGAATGCAGTTTCCACATTAATTCATTATTATTCATTATCGCAAAAATGTTGATTTATTATCATTCGAAATATATCTATATATAAATAAAGAAAAAATAATATTAACGACCGACTAAAAAACTAGCTGCTTTAACAACTTCGTGGCGTCACAATTACATGTCATCACACTACAAAAGTAACGTGACGTCACGAAATACACAAGATTGGTGGACAATTTAGCGTAAAATTTTACTGTGGCCTGTTGAGACTTGGTTTTAATATTTTGATTAGTTGGTCTTCTTTCGTTTCTCTTAAAATAGTGTCTGATGAAAATTGTTGATACAAAGGTAATACATTAAATTTATCTCCAGCACATTCATGAATATGTCTATATATAAATATATCTTTAAATACATCGAATGTGAATGGTGTGATAAGTAAACTGAAAATCAATTTACATGTTGCATACATATGCTGTGTGACAAAGGAAGGGATGTTTTATTGTTATAAACCCTTGTTTGTCTCTGACTTATGTGACAAACGCAAACATAACAATGAAACAATGAGGCATATAATCCCTAAAACATATCTGAATCCCTGCAGAATTACTAATATGTTCTACAATATTACAGCAAAGTTAGATTTTGGCCTTTTCTCCCGTGATAGACTTGTTCAGGTTCATGATAAGCTTGTCCATGTTATAGTGCTTTGCACAAGTGATGACGTCATACACTGGAACTACTTTTTACACATCTCATTAAAAAGTGTTGACAATCAATTTATAGTCATTAACTATGCAGTTAAAATAGTATTTTTCTCTCAAAATCGAATTATAAGACTGACAACCAATTTTGCCCTTTGCTTGGCGGATTAATACCGAAGATAACCAAACTTTCTCGGTCATCCAATACGTATCATATACCACAAGCCTAGAGTCACGTCCAATACGTGTGTGGTCTCGGGGTAGGGTCTACTTCATATTTATGTATATATATATCAAGTAATTGTTTCTTTACTAGATAGATAAACTTAAATATTGGAGCAATGTATCTTACCAATTATACGTCCATTATATTTATGGACATCTTAATGAATCGTTAACACATTTTGGACCTAGCAGTTGGGAAGACTATGACTCGCCATATAAAGTATCATGAACTCTAGGCGTTAAACAATCCGTGAAATGACGGAACGGGCATATAGATGCAAATGTAAAAAGAACAAATGCACTTTCTAAATTCTGTATGATTTTGAACAACTTGATAAATGTTTGGTGACTAAATAACCACGAAGTAAAATGACTTTGGAAGACAAATATTTAAGACACATGTCTTCAATACTTAATTACAAAAATTGAAATAGAAAACCGGTTTGTTTGTTTGTTTGTTTCTTTTCCACTGACGATTTTTTAGATATGTGCTTCTTTATGCTCCATGCATTAGTTCTAATGATTGTTTTGGATTTTGTTTAACCTTTTACATCATTTAGTTCTATTCTATTAATATTTCCTTTACAGTTGAACGTAACATCATAACATGTGGCTGCACCTTTAAAATTTGGTGATAAAATTACATTATTAAATTATCCTAGTAAGTTATATATTTTCTTTTATAAAATTGCTATTTATCTCCTAGCAAAATGTTAAAGTCTATGACCTAGCGTATGCGCGTGCGTTTTCAATGGCACAGAGTGAACTATAGATGTTAAAATATTTAATTGAAATTTGTATACAATGGGTTTTCATTTGTAAAGGACAACTAAACAGGTTCAATCATTTACGCAATTGCTAAGATCACTAAGACATTATTTTATTCAGTAAATATAATTCATTCAAGACATTAGTTTGATATTCAATATTGATCATCGCTTTTGTCGCTTGATTAGATATTGTAGTTTACTTGCCTAAAATTGCTTTGATCAGAAGAGATTTCGTTTAATTGAAGAAATGAACTTTATTTCTAACATTAATAGTTCATGTCAAACATTGCAATCAATCTTTACTTTGGGACGATAAATCTACTGCAGACGGTAACAATTGAGACAAATAGTAAAAGAACTTTTATTTTCAAGATGATTTTTTCTCTATACAAATTGTCATCATTTTAAACAAATCGTAGTTTTTCATACAACTGGTATTTTCGTTTCAGAAATAAAAATAAAATATAGAAATAACAATGATAAAGAAAGCCTTTACAAAGTATTTGAATCACATTTTTGCCCAAAAGATTGTGATGACTAGTGTTGTATGTACAACGGGCAATGCATAGCAATCAATGATACAACATCAGCCTTCAGCAACACAAATACAAGTGCAATGCTTCATGCAAAAACTAAACGTGATAACGCCAATAAAAAAAGGTAAGACATGTTCGGAAGCCAATTCGTTTTTACGGCTTGTTTGGGGCTTCAGTCTGTTTGATCTCAAAATAAGCTATTTCCTTGTAATTTATTATTTCAAACTAAGGTACATATATATAAGTAACGGACATATGTGTAGTGTCTTTGTCATTCTATACTAATCTAAGGGAATAACGAACTGTGACTTCCACTAAACAGTAAAGGAAATGGCGATATCTTCAATTTGAACCAAAGGTCATCTTGATAGTCAAAACACTGATAATTTTTCACGTAGACAAAAGACGAGAGGTCAGAAAACCTTATCCAGATTGCAAATGCTATTTTGGCAAACTGCTCCATTTGGGGAAAAAAGAAGCAGTATAACCTGTTTGGAGACACACAAGATAGATAAAAGGTTGAAACAGGAAATACTGCAGAGTGCAGCAGACAGACGGATAATCAGGACGGTTTCCTACCTTCTTCCTGCGAGACTTCCTCTCGCACCTTGCTGATCAGTTCTTCTATGTCCTTGAGTTGCTGTTCAAAGTTGTTTATACCTGTCACCAGTTCGTCTGATGCAGTGTCCTGTTGGACTCGGAAGGCGACACAAATTCCGAAAAGGACCACAAAGAGGACACCCCGTGTATACATTGTGGTTACGAGTGCTGTGATGTACATATGCAACTGTAGAATGAACGAAACTGTGAATAAAATAAGTTTAAATGGATATTTTTGAATTAGTTTAAAGTGCGATCTCACTAACTTATCTTTGTACGAATTACTTATGTATGGCGGAAGGAATTTAGCGGAAAACTCCAGAAGTTTCCACACAATCTTTTAACACACATGGCTGGCCTTAATTCAGTCAATGGGCTACGGTCAACTGCAGAAATTGGGATCTACACCACGACGGAATCTTATATGAAGGGTTCACTGAAAGAGATAGGCTTAAGTAATTATCACGATAACATTTAAGGAGGTGGGATCTGCAGATGTAAGGGGTTTGCATTTATCTACTTGTTTCCCGTTCTAGCA
Organism: Mizuhopecten yessoensis; assembly: GCF_002113885.1. Lineage (NCBI taxonomy): Eukaryota > Metazoa > Mollusca > Bivalvia > Pectinida > Pectinidae > Mizuhopecten > Mizuhopecten yessoensis. Next base: position 706,282 of record NW_018407509.1, read on the forward strand.
ATGACTCAGTTCATTGTATTGCATCAAACAACTGTCTGAGAGTATCTATCGTGAAACTGATAACACTGATACAGTGAATCACTGTTTATGACTAGATATGATTATTGGTTAAAAAAAGCTCCCAATTATCTGGCTTATGCTGTACGTTGCTGGCAAAGTGTTTAACCCTACATGTGCCTCGACCCTTGGAATTTGGCCCAGAGGTTTAGGTGTCGCTCCAATTAATTTGAACGTGATATCATAAAGATACACAGTTTATACTCGTACCTAATTTCAAGTGTTTTTAGTTCCTTGTCTTTGTGTGTGTATCACCGAACCAGTCGACCGCAATAGCCCATGAGTGCCGTACTTATACCAATTTATCATTATCATCAGTTCTAATACTAAATACCTCAAGAGTGAAATGAATGCCGACTTATCCTAACAAATCGTAGCATATCACCGAACCAGTCGACCGCAATAGCCTGTGAGTGCCATACTTACAACAGTTTATCATTATCATCAGTTCTAAAACTAAATACCTCAAGAGTGAAATGAATGCCGACTTATCCTGAAAAAACGTAACACAGTTCATATTATAAATAGCATATCTTTAAAAGAAAGAAACCCTTCTTGAGTGTCATAAAAAAGCGTTGCCTACCTCCAATCATTGGCGTTTCAACTTGAAATAGAATGAATACATTACCATTTGTCGGAGTGACTTTATGAAATAAACAAAAACAAAACACCAACAAAGAAATGCATTGCAGCAGTTAGTCAAATATATCTTTACGGTATTACATTTATTTTTCAAATTTATAAACAAAAGATATTACATGCTATGTATACAAATTGATTGTTCTGATTATGGAAACACTTATACATGTACCCTTATAATACGATAACCTCATTGAAAAATCTATGAAAATAACTATCGCTATGAAAACAAAAATATTTTTTTACCTGGTATTGATGATAATTTTATTGATGGCGAAACGAGACGCTGAATTTCAACCTAGAATATGTTTTATCTATTTAAATTCATGATGCAAGGAGATTGAATGTGCCAGTATTTTTTATGATCATCGAAAAACAAAAACATGAAAATTCTTCCATAATGTCAGATGGTTATATTTTGAAACTTATATTTTAAAAAATTCTTTGCTTCGAATAACTTGACCTGGATGATATATACCTGTAATGATGTTTTTGGACTGAGCTTAAACACAATATAAAAACAACTCTCAGAAATGCTTTTTGTTGTTTTAGAAATATCTTCCTACGGTAAAGAACCTTCATTTCGCGAGGAACAATCTTTTGCGATTAATATGTTACAAGAACCAACCGGGAAATAATATGTTACGCAAATCTTTACTCGCAAACAGTGGGAAAATATCTGTTATTGTTTTTCCTTGAATTTTAATCATCGCAAAGCTATCAAAAGATTTACAAAATGTTTAAGTCATTTAAAAAAAGCCCATTGAATAATTCTCAGCCAGTCGTTGACCGTAGTTCCTGTGAACGTAGTTGACCGTAGTGCCGCTAAGGTCAACTAGGTTGAGGTAGGTTCAAAATTGGCAAAAGAGGAAATATAAAGAAAGTTGAAGTAGTGTCAACTACCTTAAACTACGAGGAAAATGGCTAGGGTTAACTAGGGTCGCGCTACGTCTAACTACGGCCAACTACGTTAAACTACGAGGAAAATGGCTAGGGTTAACTAGGGTCGCGCTACGTCTAACTACGGCCAACTACGTTAAACTACGAGGAAAATGGCTAGGGTTAACTAGGGTCGCGCTACGTCTTACTATGGCCAACTACGTCAAACTACGTGTGAACTACTTTAAAGGACGCACAACTACGGTTAACTAGGGTCACAACCGCGTTGAACTACGGTTAACGGCCGCGGGTACCACGGTCAACTTCGTGCGTGACCGTAAGATGTGACCGCGTAAGAGTAAAGGTGGAAATCAAAATTGGTTTAAACTAATGCTGATACAGAAGAGGAGGTACGTAAAACCCATTAATTAAATGAATTTAAAAACAATAGAGGAGTACCGGTTAATTTCAAATTAAAGTAAATTGTGTATATAACGAACCACGCCCTCGAAAGGGATAATTGCGGCCATTAAGGTTATGGCAACCCTCTAAGACTGTCTGAGTTATCCACAAGCAGCGTCTACCACCTTGTACATTAGGAAGATGAATGTTAGACACACAACATGATTGTAGCATGCTAAAACTGACTTACACTGCACCACACCGCTGTTTTATCGTTCTAGGACTCATTGGTGACGCTAGGGGGCCAAAAAGGTTGAACGTGCTCTTTAAAATATACACGATAGCATGTAAAACTAGTTTTTGTAAAGACGATGTACTGATCACATTCAAAATCATGAAATACAGTAACAACAGACACGTAAATCTCTTTTTAACCTAATTATACGTATAGGGTTTCAATGCGGCTATCTCGTTCTGTAGTCTAGCCAAATTGGTATCATTTAAACAACTATTCCATAAAAAAACTAATTATTGAAGATAAATCATATGTAATACAGTAAAAGAAACGAAGCAGAGCCGACTTCAAAGGGGCACATTATAAAACAGAGTACCAGATCTCGGAAATATATTTGTGTTTTCAATGGGAGTATCACTTTCCCACAGTCCACCGAATCTGATTGCTCAGCACGCACCTTGCCCCTCTCATTTGATTAACTCTACGGTTTCTCCGCCCTTAAACTAGAGTAGGTCGAGAACGTTAGCCAGGTTGTTGCGTGTACTAGGTTTCCAAAAGCGATGAGTAGTTATTTTTTCTACACCCATTCCAGCAACCTGTTCATAATTGTGCACGAGTTGTATACCTGCCATCTGTGTTTAAGTCTCAATATCTGTTAAGTATAAAGTATAATTTGATTTTTAAAAAGTTTTTTTTACCATTGTTTTCCTTCGTGAAATAACCCATCTTTACGAGCGTAGTATAACGAATTAAAACCAGATGCAAATCGATCAATTTGTTTGAATAGCTGCATTATTTAAATAAGGCTTCAAAAACTTCTAAAGCACAAAATAAGATTGCAAGCGAACTTTGCTATCTTTTATACAAAAGAAACAGCAAATTTTATGACCTTCTAACAGATAGTACGCTAGGAGTTCTGACCATTAAAGTTATTATTAGAAAATACGAAGACAGTAAGCACTTATTAAAAAAAATTAGCAACCTCGTTGCACAAAAACCAATTTTTGCAAATTTGTTTCCCGGTCCGATACCGCAAATTTTTAACCCTACAAATTAATATAATCACAAAATTATAAAACCATATCAATTTCTTTCGAGTGAGTAACAAAATTAAAATGTAGTAAAAACCGATACAAGCCCATTGCAAAATGACACTTGCTTTGTGATGTATGATTAAGTTACAAAGGGTTCAAAAAGTGACTTTCTTAAGAGATCAGGGCAAACACATCACACATTTCGTTATGAGAAAACAACCTGGAGTGCTTAGTCAAAGACCTATCTCTGACTGCACATCTGTAATCAAACGTTTAGGCGTAACAGAAGAAATTAGTGAGGGTATTTCAATACATTACATGACTCTTAGTACATCGTAGTACCAATGTGCTGACGCACATGCACAAATGCATATGATGTTAAGGATGCATATTAAGGATCCCTGTCCCACTGTCTGCGGACATTACTTCCCCTGATTTCGCTTTTGATATAACTGTAGGGTGAGGGTACCTTAAATGGAGCGGTACTCAAAATAGAACACTTTTAATATGTATGATACAGCATTATTTGTTTTTCATTAACAAGGGGGTATGGTATGTATTCCTAATCAAGATTTCAATAGTTTTATGCATTTTGAGCAAAATCCATATGCCTACCACTTAAACATTGCTCATAAACTCAATATTTAAATATTAAAATAATGAAATGAAAAACAAATCCCGGAAACGATATGGTGCGACACCATAAATATCCTATCAAATTTCTAAACATGGAAAACTATATGTTCAAATAAATATTAATATATATTAAATGACTAAAATTTGTCAGAAATTTGCAAACCCTTTTTGAAACGAAGACTTATATGATCAAGTGCTCCATTTTAAGTACTCGACCAGCTTAAAATTCCAAGTGAATCTGACTCACTTTAATGAGCTCTAGAAATAGACGCATGCGCTGTTGATAACCAAGAAATACATAAAATGAAGGCTAAAGACATGTATTGTTTCATTACAGTGAAACATTTGGCCTTCAGAAACTTTACAGGAAATATTAATAATTTTCTTAAAAAAGTGTTCCATTTTGGGAACCCTCACCCTAACTCGATTGTGGTAATGCCGCCGCTGATCAGGTAGCTTGGTTGGTTGGTAAGAGGAGGAAACCAGGGTTCAAATCCTGGTCTGGCATGTTGCATGTAAACACTTAGATTATCTGTTTGTCTGTTTTATTTCTTCTTTGTTATCTATTTATTCTTAACAGTTCTTTTAGTTATTGTGGTTCTTTATTTTTAATTAGTTGTCAAAGCTATAGTTTTGCCGTAGAACGTTCCTTGATTCACAGTTACAGCTTTTAGCAGTGTGAAACAGGGATCCTTAAATTTCAAAAAAAGCAGATTTTTACTAGTTGTCAGCGCGTTGCTCAAAGTGTTAGTTTTGCAAGTATTGTTGGCTCTAAACTATCAATGTTGAGACATAGGGTAAATGTCAGGTTACTGATGACTGAAAATCAGACAGGGAGAACAGTTTTCAGGTTAATGTGGATTTCATACTTCTTAAAATATCAGACAGAGGAATAGTTTTCAGGTTGATGTTGATTGCATACTCCTTAAAATATCAGACAAGGGGCTAGTTTTCAAACTAGTTTCATACTCCTTAAAACATCAGACAGAGGAATAGTGTTCAGGTTAATATTGATTTCATACTCCTTAAAACATCAGACAGAGGAATAGTTTTCGGGTTGATGTTGATTGCATCCTCCTTAAAATATCAGACAGGATAATAGTTTTCAGGTTAATATTGATTTCATACTCCTTAAAACATCAGACAGAGGACTAGTTTTCAGGTTGATGTTGATTGCATACTCCTTAAAATATCTGACAGAGGAATAGTTTTCCTGTTAATGTTGAGTTCATCCTCCGTAGAATATCAGACAGGGATATAGCTTCCAGGTTAATGTTGATTGCATACTCCTTAAAATATCAGACAAGGGGCTAGTTTTCAAACTAGTTTCATACTCCTTAAAATATCCGACCGAAGAATAGTTTTCAGGTTAATATTGATGTCATACTCCTTAAAATATCAGACAGGGAGAATAGTTTTCAGGTTAATGTTTATTTCATACAACTTAAGATATCAGACAGGGTAATAGGTTTCAGGTTAATATTGATGTCATACTCCTTAAAATATCCAACAGGGTAATAGTTTTCATGTTAATATTGATTTCATACTCCTTAAAATATCCGACCGAAGAATAGTTTTCAGGTTAATATTGATTTCAAATTACTTAAATATCCAACAGGGAAATAGTTTTCAGGTAAATGTTTATTTAATACTCCTTAAAATATCTGACAGAGGAATAGTTTTCGGGTTGATGTTGATTGCATTCTCCTTAAAATATCAGACAAGGGGCTAGTTTTCAAACTAGTTTCATACTCCTTAAAATATCAGACAGAGGATTAGTTTTCAGGTTGATGTTGATTGCATTCTCCTTAAAATATCAGACAGGGGTATAGTTTTCAGGTTAATATTGATGTCAAACTCCTTAAAATACCAGACAGAGGAATAGTTTTCGGGTTGATGTTGATTGCATTCTCCTTAAAATATCAGACAGAGAGAAAAGTTTTCAGGTTAATGTTTATTTCATACAACTTAAGATATCAGACAGGGTAATAGGTTTCAGGTTAATATTGATTTCATACTCCGTAGAATATCAGACAGGGGTATAGTTTTCAGGTTAATGTTTATTTCATACTCCTTAAAACATCAGACAGAGGACTAGTTTTCAGGTTGATGTTGATTGCATACTCCTTAAAATATCCAACAGGGGAATAGTTTTCAGGTAAATGTTTATTTCATACTCCTTAAAATATCAGACAGGGTAATAGTTTTCAGGCAAACTTTTATATAATACTCCCTAAAACATCATGGGGAAAAGTTGTTCGGTAAATGTTGTCTTCTGAGTCAAGGAGACAAGATGTCAGGTTGTATAAATAATGTTTTAACACATAATTATATTCAATAATTTCTCCGTTAATGCGTGTAGCTAGTATGCTATGCCTTTAAAACCATTTGATTAAAATAAATATAAAGTTTTGTCCTTGAAACCTCAGTAATCCAATATCTAGTTCTTCAATTATTTTGAAATGTTCCATTTAGCATAGATAATGATAAATACAGTCTTGTAAATGACGTGTATACAATTTTAAACAAATCTAACAAAATAATGGCTAACCCTGATAGTATTACGCGTTCTATTTATAGAACCAAGTGTCGGAAATGTGTATCAACTTGTATCAAAATAGAAAAGTCGATAATATATATTTATTGAAAAATGAACATTTTTTGGAGTTGATACTTGGGTACAAAAAACATCAATAATTAACTAAACTCTGTCAAATCTGTGTACACTGATGTTAGATGTATTCTTCGGGCCGTTTACACAATTCTGTTGATAACTGTACACATTTGGATAGCCAAATACTTGACAGCCTTAGAAAACCTATACTTCTTTAATTCAAGTACGTATTAAGAGTGCCCCTGTTACTGGGTCCGACATCTGCTATTGCTACTAATTTGTTATCAATGCCCTGTTAATTAAAACTGTTTTACAGCGTTATTGCATTGCATACAACTCTGCGACTGAAAAACGAAAATCAAATGCAATCCTAGAATAATCAATAGATATCACATTCTGGGAAATGAATGTATTGCATCCTCCTATAGTTGTGTATGCCAAGAGTTTTCAATAGATACATTTATTCACAGAGGTATTGAAATATGATATGCATTCCATAAAATTGTCATCTAATGTAAATATGTCATTCTTTCATTACATAAAATATTGTTCAATCCGTTCAATTTCACTTTAATATTAGCGAAAACTTTAATAAGTGATTGAGAAGATATTGTTTCAATAACTGCTAGGGGATTAGAATTAGCTAGAAATATTTTGAAAACATTAGAATATAGAGAGATCGTAAAAAGAAAGGAAGACAATTAATTACAGTACATGTACACTTTGATTTACACAAATATAAGGTATGATATTGTACAATACAGATGTGATAGTCTGACGAAAATGAAAGATACAACATTGATTCATTTCACAGTGCCTGTGTGCCCTAACATTGTACTGGGGAAAAAAATGAAAAAAAATGATCTCAAACTAACAAAACTATAAACTTCAAGAAATGTCATTTTGACCGTCAAAGCAATTGCTTGAATAAACACAAAATATTTAATATCGTATCTAAAATAAAAGTACGGCTGTGATCTTCAGTGTTTATGTCCGATAGAATATGAGGCAACTGTAATGATATTAGATTCAATAAAAACGATCCATCTGCACTTAATATAATGGCTTTCTAATTGACTCGGTGCTGACGACCTTTCCAACATTCTCTGATTTTGTAATGCATGTCTTTGATGATGGTTACTGTTACAGAATGCATTCAACGTTTTTGGCACACAGAGTTAACCTTTTGAATACTATAGGTAGTAATTACAAGCGTTGGAGCATATGTAGTAATCGTACAGATTTGTTTCATTAACTTTGTAAGATGGAATTCTCCCACCACAAAACAAAAGAATGAAAAATTAAAAAATAAAAAATAAAAAAGATTTAGTTAGCTTCAAGTTTCCGCTAGAATGCATGAAGGGTCAACAAAAAAAGTATAGATATCATTATGTTTTAAAACATTCTGTCACCTATACACAATTTCACATAAAAGTACTCTCAATTAAATAATTTGGACTTACTCAGCTTTCATTCGGTCATATTTGACATGCTATTGTATATTGACTTAATCAACTCAAATTTAAACAATCCTTTAACATATTTCCATATTTTTGTATAAATGTTGTATTATATAAGCCATAGTGTTTCTTTTGAATGTTGAACTCGCTTGAATACTGTATTCCGGCAAAGTTTTGCTGCAGTTCAATTTTCTCGCCCTGCATTATGAGGGCGAATTATATCACTTCAGCGAACAGTGGTAAAGAACATAGACATAGTAAAGAAATTTGAAGGGCGAAAGAAAACTGGGCGAATATGGATTTTACAGGCTAAGTTTGACAGGGCGAAAATGTCCCTGTATACAACATTTAAGAAAATTAACTAATTCATGTGAAAACACATTTGAACTCTTCCAGTTCATAGATTGGAATAGTTCATTAAGAAATTTCAGGGGTGAATGAGGTAAATTTACAATTGATTTTGGCCTCATCAGGTTTGCCGTGGTTTAATGTACACTCAGCGTTTATGGTCAGTTGCAATCTGCCAGCGTCTGCTTTCATGAGAGTTCATCGACTCCATCCACGTGTCTATACGCGTCATGCCTGGCGCGGCATTTGCGGTTTGCTTCGCCACTTAATGTACGTCATTCTCTGATAGTTCCAGGTTTTGCAACATTGATGCTCAATTATGCATGTAGGGAAGTTAGACATACAAAACAAGCATGCTGGCATACGGCAAAATTAACCTGTTATCCCTAGTGATAACAGTGGGTATATCAACAGTCGCTAAAATAACATGTGAATAGAGGGCAATGTAGTATTTGTAAACACATTACAATATATTTTTATTTCATCTTTATTCTCTGGGGAAATATGTATATTTACCATGTCTATCGTGTTAAAAGCCTATTTACAGTCACTGACATAGTACATAAATAAAGAACAATATAGTATATATAATGAAAGCTACGAGATCAATATATTTCATTTTTCTTCTCTGGGGATAAATACTAAAAATACTTACCATGTCTATCCTGTAAAGAATTATATGGGAACAGATAATCACATTCAATTAATTAATTTTTATGATAAAATATTATTGCAATCGTCAGCATTTGTACAATGCCAGTTAAAACTTAAAGTCACCAACATACAAGGATAATCTAAGTTAAAATCAAAGACCATCTTTTCAGGATGGAAAAATGAGAAGTCTGTTGTCGTTTGGATTTAAAACAATTATCATGCATTGATTTTATGATTTCCTATCGATTTCAATAAAACGTATTACAAATAAAAACATACGCAGTATTTTATTTCCATTTATTAATTAAACTCCCCGTTCAAAAACATACTATTTGCATTCAAACAATGTATCACTTGCGTTCCAAAACAATATCATTCGTTCAGAAACATATTGCATATATATCAAAAAAAGCATTGCATTCAAAAACATCGTATGTGCATTAAAAATAATTATTGCTATTATTTTATTCTTAACGGCCCATCACAATGCATTAAAAAACATTTGCATTAAAACATACCGTTATGTGCATTAAGTTCAGAAATTACAATTCAGTGCAATAATTATTATGTAGTGTTTTAATGTTAAATGATTTTTGCTTCATCATTGTTTGGCGTCAATTTGATCAAAATGTATTTTTCTGAATATATTGATGTAGTATGTAAGTTTCAAAGGCATACAATGTGTTTCTGCAGAATTTAGGTATATATTGAGATTTTATGTATTAGGCATTAACGTGTTTTAAAGGTTTCCAGGACACAAAACAGGGACCGATGTGACAATAACAACTCCGGGTGCTCTGGAGAGAAAATAATCGTAAACGTACTCAGATTACCAAGGAACTAAGACAGGACACAGAAAAGAAATTCTATAATCCTGTTTGACACTTCAATCTTGAACAGCTGAAAATTAGGTCATGATGACGACCGTCACATGTCTTTATCAAGGTTCCCTGTCCAAGACAAAACACTAGTGAATTCCACTGTTGCCATGCAATAAAGAAGAGTTTCCACTTCATAGTTACCGTTTTTGACAGTGATACGGGGTTCATTAAGAACCTTAGGTAAGTAAAACTCGCTGAATTTAAGTTCTGTATTGACCGTTTTAACTCGAATATCCAGAATATCCAATTTTAAAATTTAAGACAGGTAGCAGTTTAAATTTACTTCATATATTTATGCATAGTTTTCTTCTTAGGAATTGTATAAAACAAACTTTGAAAATTGCATATAATTACATCTTAATTCATTATATTACTCATCATCAAAACTATGTTGAATCGTTAAAAAGTTGAATCGTTAAAACAATAAAAACATACTTAAGCGTAACATAAAAATAATAGTAATACAAAATGCACAGTATCACTGTTCAACAGTCGTTATCTAAACAACTACGCTTTGGTTTTGGACCAGTTTATTTAAAGTAGACAAACAAGAATGCAAAGACAGCATTTCTTAGCTGGGGCAATATGCCTTCCAGCGATAGGGAGAGCGGGGTCCAACATGCTAATTAGCGAGGGGTATATAAGATCGCATCAAGCCTCAGTTCGCCAGTCCTAGGCTCACTAGCAGTACACTCTACGTCACCATGAAGGCTTGTATAATTCTCTTCGTCTTGGGCATTGCGGCCACGTATGTAGCGCCAAGTGCAGCAGACATTGCAGAACTTGAAAACAGGATCCAGGGGTTACAGAAACGTTTAGATGACCTTGTTGCCGGAATAATCCCAGGGGGTAAGTTTTTTTTTACATTTATTTGCTTTCATTTATTATTATTATTATTGTGAAATTGCAGTTTTTCACTTTTTTTTTTTTTTTTTGTTATTTATGTAATCTTTTAGTTGAAATTTTCAAAATATGGACACATGTTAACATTTGGAAAAATTAAGAAGAAAACAGTTTTAAACGAATTACATAGCAAATAAAAAGGTCCCTTTAAAATGGAAAAATAACAGAATAGCATAACCTTGCTTCAATAGGTATACAAAATAATCGTCATTTGTAAAGTCACGTTTTTAAATCAAATAGGCTGTTTGTTGTCTAATATTATCCTATTTGATGCATAGGACATTTCCGTATGTTCAGTATAGTAGAAAGACCAAACAAACCTCATAATACATTGACGATTTATGAAGTAATACTCGTTAGTCAGTACCAAATAAGAGACTAAAAACAGTTAGTTTTATCTTGGTGATTAAACAGTTAATCCTATATTTTCACTAAATATAGTTCATGTATTTTAAAAAATTGTGATTTAATACACTTAATCTTCTGTTAACGAGAAAAGAACAGAATGTTCTTTTAAAAACGTGCTAGATAAGTTCATTTTATTTTAGAGACTAGTCACATTTATTCCTATATTGGAACATTTAACATTAGTGACACTTTTTGGGAGTAAAGTGGCTAAATAATTTTAACATTACATGGTGTTGAGATATATTTTCAAAATATAGAGAATATACAAACTTATAAAAATGTATTGATAATATCATATGGTGAATAATGTATGCTTCGTCTATCCTTGGGCACTACTATAACAATCCGTGTCCGCAGTAAAGTTAGCAGCATACTCATTACAGTAAAACCTCGTTATACTGCCATTATTTGCCAAAAAGAAGATGTTGGCATTATAAAGGAGTTTAAAGATAAATTGAGGGAAAGGTGTAAAGGAATTCTTTATAAAAAGGGACCTTGAAATATGTTTGCGATACGAAATTAAACGAGGGGCATTATATCGAGGTTTTACTGTTAATCATGAAGTAAGTGCGATGCTTCTGTTATGGAGTTATGTATAAAAAAGCACAATCGGACGTCTTACTCTCGGTAGACGAGGTCTCTCGCTCGGTAGTAGACCAATCCTTCACTTTTCTTTTCATGCTATAGACGATGATGAAGCCATAGATACGGCTCACCGAATGAAGAGGAGCGGGGCTTACTACTATGCCGCAGCTAGGGGTCCCCCCGGCCCAGTCGGTATGCCGGGTAAGTTCATTTTTTATTTCTTATTTTGATACACCCAATTTTGTTTCAACAATCAATTTTTTGTGAATAAATATCTTGAGTCCGGTATTTAACTTGAAATTTACAAAATCATAGCTGTCTGAAATTTATACAATACAAAAGCACGATTTAAAGAAATCTAAATGGTCAAGATACTATCTTTATTTTATCGTTTTATTTTACTCTGTTTAAAATGAATCTCAACGTTCAAATGACATCAAGAAAATCGATAAAATCGGTCATACTTAAAGACTCTAAGATTTGTGCATAAGGAGGACTGAATTGCACAAAATATTTATTATTGCTGTTTGTTGATTATTTGTGAAACGTGTCGCCAGAAATGACATCACGCGGTCGCAATTCTCTCGCTGCTTTCGCGAATTGTGTTGATTGAGACTCGCTTTCCGTATGGGTGTGTCTAATAAAAACCCTTCTTGTAGGTAAAAAGGGCAAAACTGGTGCTGACGGTCCCCCTGGACCTCAAGGAGAATCGGGTGAAAACGGAGAAAAGGGAGATGCTGGTGAGCAAGGACTTGTTGGAGCCCCAGGCCGCCCAGGCCCACACGGCCCACAAGGCTTCACAGGAGACCAGGGAGAACCAGGACCTCATGGACCACCCGGCCCACAAGGTGATGTGGGACACACCGGAGCACAGGGAGAGACAGGTTTCCCAGGCATGCCAGGAGCAGTTGGACCAGCTGGTCCCCAAGGAGGCAAGGGAGAGGATGGACCCGCTGGACCACCAGGGCTACCAGGACAGATGGGAGAGAAGGGAGATCAGGGAGCACCAGGACCACAGGGAGAAACCGGCGCTATGGGCCCTGCAGGACCAGAAGGCCCCTCCGGGCCACAGGGTGAGGCAGGCCCTCATGGCCCCCCAGGACCACAAGGATCTCAAGGATACCCAGGACACACAGGCCATAAGGGAGCCAGAGGTGCCCCGGGACCCAGAGGATACACAGGCCAGCCTGCTCAATACTACGTTGCTGCATACAGGGCACCTGCTCCATCTAAAGCTTACAGGGCACCTGCTCCATCTAAAGCTTACAGGGCACCTGCTCCATCTAAAGCTTACAGGGCACCTGCTCCAGTTAAATACCAACCAGCCCCATCTAAAGCTTATCGACAGCAAGCCCCTGCCCCGCAAAAGGGAGGAAACCAGGCAGCCCCGTACAAGGGTTAAATACGAACGTATTTATTAAATAAGACATTTTGAAATTCCAATACATTTCATTCATTTGTTCTATTCCATCGCTTGAAAAATATTTGTCATTTGGTAGTAAATGTTCCTTCTTTGACAATAAAGTGTTCCGACAACAAAGTGTCATAAACGCAACAGAAATACGTTAAGATAAGAAAGAGGGAAACTAATTGTAATTGTTGCTCTGTGACGATAAAAAATAAAATAAAAAAATAAAAAAAAATCCCCTCTTGGAATTATTTGTTTACAACTAATTATGACTAGTTTCCCATTGTCGGAAATTACTGATGTGCTAGAAATAGCCTATCAGGTAAACATTGGAATCTCGTTGATAAAAAAACCCAGATTAATCCGAATTACCACATTATTTCGAGGATTTTATCAGACCCTAAAATGTATCGGGAGTAACGAGATTCTATTGTAGTTTAATTTTACTTAAAGGAATAAAAAAATATAAGGTATATGCATTTCAGCGATAAATATTCTGTGCTTTCTTACAGTAAGCATATATAATGGATTTTCTGCCTTAGTACCATTTCCCTCCGCTAGGCTGCGCTTTCTGATACTTTAAATTTCGAAAGCGAAGCCTGACGGAGAGAAGAATAAAACTACAGCAGACCATAAAGTCTAAAAAAGAGTAGGGGCTTTTCTGAAAAAAATATTCTTAAAATATCTCTCATAAACAACGACGTTGAGAAATGCATATACCTTTACCGCCACAGCTAATAACCGAGGCACGCTATAATACCAACATATGAAGATCGGCGTTCGTACTTGCCTAGTTAGTGTTCTTTTCAAGATATAATCACGAGGTTCTAACAAAATAGATGCGAAAACCAGTCGCTAACTGCATATTTTTAGCTGTTGGTACAAAAATGAAGTTTGTATTAATGAATGCATGCGGATCCAATGCAAACAGTTCAAAATATGGGGGAAGGGGGAGTTATCTTTTTTGAAATAATATTCACCATTTTTAAAACTTCTTCCTTGTTCCTGATTTAGGGATTAAGAAACAAATTCATCTAAAAATAACGTATGCTCTTGATATTTTTATGGAAACAAAAGTGTCAAAGGATACCTGTCTCTCTGCAAGCACAACACTAGATAATCCTGCTGTAGTTTTTTTCAGAGTCATCGCCCTTATGTTTCTTTTTGGATATACATGTAATAGAGCTGAAACAGAGCAGTATCGCTGAAAAGGTTAGAGCGACAGTATACTTTGCCCGGAAATTCTTGATTCGAGTCCTAACCCCGTTGCATTTGTTACTCTCCGAAAACTATATTTGATTCGTTCTGTTCATTTCATCCCCCTTATCGTTTTGAATTAATCTTCAGCAGGATATTGGCGTATTTCAAAAAGGATTTATTAAGGTATTGTAATGCCGTTTAACAAGGTTTTTTTTCAATTCATAGTTACAGTTTTGGGCAGTGGAACAGGGATTCTTTAATTCGGCGAATGGATTTAGGTCTAGTTTTTTTAATTCCATTCCACCAAACATAGCATGCTTTCTTTAAGTTATGAGTGATGGCTGGGGCTGATGGTTAGATTAAACATATTTTGGTTTGCATTGGTTCTGTAACTGGTATACAATAAACATATTGTCACGTTACCCAAATTGACACCTATTTTACAGTTTAAAATGTAGTTCATGATAGAGAGAAAAAGTCTTCTTTTAAAAACACGTTTTTCTGTTGTTAAAACATAAACAATATTAAATTGATTCGTAAAATATATGTTTGAATTTTATATATTCAGAAACCAAGAAAAAATATCTATCAGAATATGAAATAGTTGAATACATTGATAGGCAACGAAAATGTTATCCTTCTTATGTTAATACCTATTAAAATAATAAGTTCAAAAAAGCCCCCTTTTTGAAATGCTTATCGTCATTTATTAATCGTTTAAGCTACAATAAGCATGCAAATTAAGTTGAACTATTTTTGTCAGCAATTGTTTTAAAAAAATCTGTTTTATTTGGATAGAAAGAAAATAAAAATAAAACGTGACACACTACAAATGATACGACTAGTTAATACAATTTAAATATGTATGCAACTTATTTTTGTACTTACTTAATCCTCTTCGTCCTGTATGGGACATAAGGCATCAACAATGCATCTCCATTAGTGTCTGTCGTTGGCAGCGTGTTGTGCCTCGCTCCATGAAAGCCCCATCTCTTTCAATTCCTGTGTTATGATGCGTCTCAATGTTGTCTTTGGACGCCCTTGATTTCATATCTTTTGTAATGGGATTCAATTTGGGTACAGTGACGGGCGAGGTATCGCTACAAACGACGCAAAACGATCTGGTACTTTTCTGCAAAAATATGCGACACCTATCAAGACAAATTAAAAGGCGAGCATGCGGCTGCGAAGAAGACGATTTAACAGTTATCATATCGTGAATTGTACAGGGACGCAAGACTACTCCACGAACGGTAAGAAACCATTGTGGCCGGGAAACGAAGCATACATTGTGAGCACCATAAACTTATATAAACATAGGGGAGTAAGTGATAAAATTACAATTAGTTTGTATGGGTATTTTTCCACTGTATGGTTAAAAGATATGGGTCCTACCATGGTTAAATTTCAGTATTTTCAGAAATTCTATGGGTCAAATCAAAATTCTATGAGTGCAGGATCCATGCCTCGCATGTGGATATCACTGTGAGGAGTTCACTTTCTTTTGTTAATTATTTGCTTACAAATAGGGTACATAAGCAAGTAATTACAATTAAACAGAATCATCGAAAATTCATCGATGTTTTTAATGGCGGTAGTTATCTGTGGCGAAGATTTGACTGTACACTGCATTGTAATTGCATCGTAATTGCAATGTTAACTTATTTTTATATAAAAGGTGGCTGTTATTTCAAATGTCATAATTAGGAAGTGTAGCGTCTATTTCACTTATATCGGTTGATTTTGTTTAATATATTGACATGTAATATATATTATTTCTTTGCGTTTGAAAGGGTTTTTTTTGTTTCACAGTTCCTGAATAAGTATCCCTCAATATATCGTCAAACCTCTTTATAACGCCAACATTTCACTTGACAAATGGTGGCAGTATAACGCAATTTTGCTAAAATTGGTTCAAAATATATGCTTTTTTGATCATGCCGACTTTAAACACAAGTGTTTAATTCTTTGTTAGCACTTTCTTACTTTCAGGTCCAAATTTCAGGTTTTTCTATTTTTAGTTTACTTATAACATAACATAACAAATATAATATAAATGGAATTATATAAGATTTAAAAAGAACAACTAATGCTTTATGAAAAAGTTTGTCCAAACGAAAACATTAAACGATTCTTCTATTCCGTCTTTGCGTATTGCAGAGTTATCTTCTCTTGAGAGGAGGTATTGATTGTTACGTCATTGGTTTGTGTGAGAAAATTACGTCATTTTCTCAAAAATTGATGACGTTACTCTCACATACAAGTGACGTAACAATCAATACCTGCTCCCAAGTGAAGATAACTCTGCAATACGCAAAGACGGAATAACAAAACTATGAACATGAAAAGATATATGATAATTTTTCCATTATACGCTTTAAAGGAATAATGAGTAAATTTCAGCAGCTCTTTTCCAAGGTATATCTGAATGAGTACTGTTCAAGCACTGACCTGTATTCCGATACTATTATATGACTCTATGCAGTATGCATTAGTTACAAACATAGATTTTTGATGATACATTTTCCTTCTTTTTTTTTACCAAACTAATCATTTATTTAAAAGATGTTGAACACTACGAACATTTGAATGGGTTTATGGAGATTTGTTCATCGGTGTTATTTGAACCGCATGAAAGATGCTTAGTTCAGTTGGAAAGATAAATATGCACGAACAAATGTCATTTCTTTTTTCGACCACGATCTCTATTTCTTCTGAAAATACATGACATTCGATCTAATAATATCGCTCTACACATCAGGATATGCGAAACAAACCAACTGTAACAAATTCTACGGTATCTGCATAACGCGTGGTAAAGTTACAGTTACATCAGACCACAAAGTCACTTCCGGGTCGTGGTACACCAATGTAGTGTATAAGGATATTTCAGGTCAGTTACTAAATAGTTTTATTTATGATCTATGATAGGTATGTACAGTTATTTTACATAGTGATTTTTTCTAGTGATTTTTGACGCAGTTTTCAAGTCAGTATTGGCAGCAGGATACAATGAGTTATGAGTCTTTGTGCGATGATATTTTGTGATTTTTGGTATCCCACCACCACCAATACATGCAGTGTAGTGACATTAAAATGAAATTATCTTTCTTAAATGCCAGTCAGTCATGAGGTACTTTCCAGCTCACTGTAGGGATCTACAATAGAAAATAGGAACCAGAGCCTGTGCAAAGTTTTAAAATAGTTTAATATAGTTTTTCCTTTGGTAGTAACATATAGTAGAATTAATTGTGGTCTGAGCCCTGCTTGATACCCCTAAACTCTAATTCGCGGTGGGGATAAAAGCTCTTGGACTATGATGAATGTAATCGTTTAAGCTCATGGTATTGATACGGACTTCATTGACTTAGTTTGAACTCATTATTATGTAACCTTAAAGCTGATACAGACAACAGAACACTCAACTTCCTGCAAATTGTAAAGCATATATAATTTCACTGTGATAAAACGAACCAATAGAGGACTCTACTGACAATACAGAGACTAAAACCTAGGATCAGGTAAAACAGTATGTTGATAAACTAGGGATAACTATAGTCATATAACCTGTCATGTAATTCAACACGAAAGGTATAAAAAGACATCCTTTTTATAGTAAGATTTTGGTAGAGTTGGATTTTGGCAACACCAAGTTTTGGTAAGTATCAATTTTGTAAAAGCGTAACATGGTTAAGTCCGATTTCTGATTTCGATTATGTCAAATTTCCAATAAACTCAGCCACAGTTGGGTATGCCAAGATGTAATTTCAGTTTTACAATCAGATTTAAGATAAACTCAAATCTTGGTTAAATCAGTTTCGAGTAAAGGCAGAAAAGACAATGAAAGAAATTACCCAGTGCAGTCAGGATTATGTTTGCTACAAGTGTTGATCTCACTATTTCAGAGGATGGCAAAACGAGGAAGAAGAGGCACATATATCTTGCAGGACCCCCAGGCCAACCAGGAAGCGTAGGTAAGCCACGCCCGACATCAATCGGACCACGCTCGGCCATTTCTGTGCATGTCACGGAAAAGGAAGATAGGAACCGATTGCCCGAAATTGAGTAGTGCAGTGTTAAATTATTTTGCTTCCGTCAATAGTTATTTACTTTCACAATTCAATATTCGAAGAGATTTGAATTCGTGAAACAAAATGAATTAACTAAATATTAAAAAAAAATAGAATTAAAGATGCTTTGATCGATTGACACTTCAGTTCGTTCTTGACAAAATTCAGATTGGAACACGACTACTTTATGTAGCCAAGCTCAAGTCCGAAATGTTTTTAAAGATACATCAGTACACGTTTACTAAACAAAATTTGAGAAATACGCAAAATAAAAAATTAGCTGAAAATACCTTCACAGATGTTAATATGATGTGCTCAACTTTTCACTGAAGCTTACGGAAATATTTTCAACAGAATATTAAATCTTGAATTATTTTTGAACACACATATTTTAAAATTAACACCTTTTATAATTGATTGGTATATAACCTAAATTTAAAGAATCCGGGTAGCACACTTGAAATGCAATTTTGTCAAACTCGTGCAGTACAAACTGTATCACATGGTTTAGATATGGCACGCCTGGTTTCGGAGGACAAAGGTCAAAATTATTATTGTTACCGGTAATAAGTTTATATGGTTTGGCATATGTTTAAACTTGACATATGAAAACAAAATTTCTGATTCGTAACATGCTAAGCATCCGTTCGTGAGCTTACCCTTTCTTGATATCAATATCCCTTCATCTCCTATGTTACGACTTCAATTTGGTTGTAATCTGCCCAGCAGTTTGCAGGAAATGTAATTTAAAGTAAATCGGCCTATCTCAGTCCCTTTTTAACCAATCTCCTCGTCTTACTTGGCACAATTGTACTGATGTACATTAAGTGGGGAGGTGACAATCAATTCAAATATTTATCTCATAAAGAAAATACAACTGTCTTTCTTGAAACCAATGATAAATGCACATTTCATCTTTTCTTCTATGTAACCGTTTTACTTATTACACTACTTCATCTTCAAACTCAAATTTTCCTTGCGTAATATAGTGTTTTGAAATTGTAGTTTGTTGATACCTTTCGTGTGACCATATTTGGCATCATGTACAGATGCATTTAGCATTGAAAAGTCATATTAACAGTTTCCGATAATCTAATTACACTGCTGAAAATCATTGTAATTGACACTTGTGCCTGTTTAGGAGCCCCTGGACATCCTGGACATACTGGCGCTGCCGGACCTCAGGGGCCTACCGGATACCCAGGCTACAAGGGCGAAAACGGTGACCAAGGAGAGGTGGGCGAGGAAGGAGCACCAGGAGAGCATGGCCCTCAGGGTCCAAAGGGTGATACAGGAGCACCAGGAGAAATTGGTCAAATGGGAGCGCAAGGAGAGAAGGGGGCGACAGGAGAGACAGGTGAACAAGGGCAGCCTGGTGAAGTGGGCCAGTCAGGACCAGCCGGACCCCAGGGACCCATGGGCGAGCCAGGACACTATGGACCACAAGGTCTGTAGCACTGGCTGTTATAACAACTGTGCCTTACACTGTATTACACGAACAATCTTACTTTGACACTTGCAGTCAACACTAATGATTATTGCTCCCCTTAACCCTTTCACCACTGCAGACCTTAATGAACTCATCCAGATCAATGCATGGTAGAGTCTACTTAAGTTACATAGTAGTGAAAGGGTTTAAACTTACCACATTTCATCTCATCCCTGTACTAAGATGCGATTTAAGGTGGAAGGGGGGCAATTGTACAGATTACACACATGGAACAAAAAACGCACGCACTGCATATAACTTACATTGTTTAATCGTTTTCCCTGTGCATTTTCCTGGGAAGAATTTACACAGTTAAAAAATCCTTTTTAACCCACTGTCAATTTCATCCTTCACGTGGATTTTATTTGGTACTAAATACTCTCATTTCTGAAAAAAACCAAGTGGAGAATGATAAATTGTATAAAAAAAACTTTTACGGTATACAGTACTTTATATAGGAAAATTATTTATATATTATATATAGGTGATTATTTTGTATATTATATAAAGGTAATTATTTAAATTTTATATATTATATATAGGTTATTATTTTGTATATTATATATAGGCAGTTATTTATATATTATATATAGGCAGTTGTTTATACATTATATATAGGTAATTATTTTGTATATTATATAAAAATAATTGTTAACATATTATATAAAGGCAACTATTTATGTATTATATTTAGTTAATTATTTTGTATATTATTTACAGATAATTACTTATATATCATATATAGGTATTTTATTTTTATTTTATATATAGGCAATTATTTTGAATATAGGTTAATGGTATGTAACTTTATAATGTTTACTCAATCCAGGATACCCCGGAATGCAGGGAGAAAGAGGACACACTGGAGTTCAAGGATACCCAGGTATGACCGGTGAGGAAGGATCAAGGGGACCACCAGGAAACGTGGGTGAACCAGGACCTCCAGGAGTGCCGGGACCACATGGCCCACAGGGACCCACGGGGGAACCCGGCCTACCCGGACGACAAGGAGTCCAGGGATACGCTGGACCACGTGGAGCAAATGGAGCACCAGGACAAGCATACGCAGTCAGATATAGGAGTGCACAAAGGGCACCTGCTCCATATACAAAGGGAGGTTAATGTCTATAATTAGGAGTAATCCTAAACATGAAGGGTAATCATGTGGTTAAAGAATAAAAATGAGTTTTAAAAATTTTCTAAATTCCATAATTCATGTCTGATAGAATGGTACATTACTTACGGCGATTAGAGGTAGGTAATGTCCGTCCCGTCAGTCTCAGGGGATGGAATAATGAACAATATTCCAATTGTCCGTGATATTCCATCGGATTTATGATAAGTCTGATGTATATGTTTGCATCATTCACATCTCAAACAAAAGCAGCAGTGTCTCTTCATCTTCTCATTTCCATGCAAAAACGATTGTAGTAACTTAGCAGGCAAGAAGGAACAACAGTGTGATTTAACACAAATAAAAATGCCTCAATATAAACAGAAGTCTTTTCTTGTGTTTTTCATATAAACATTTGTTATGGGTTGCTGGTGTGTTTGACCTATTAACAGCTATGTCATTTACTGGTAAGGACGTGCCAGGTTTTGATGGTAGAAGAAAGCCGGAATTCACAGAGAAAATCCAACGACCAACGACCAGTACCTGGGGACTGCCCCACGTAGGTCTCGAACCCCCGACCAAGTGGTGAAGGGCTAGTGATAGCAGAATGTCAGACGCCTTAACCACTTGGCCACCGTGGCCCCTCATATATACATATAGATAAAATCATACAAGAGGCCCATGGGCCTTAACGGTCACCCGAGTCCTACAGTATTTATTTTTGTTGTTGAAATATGTACAAATTTGAGTAAGAAGTAGTTAATTATAACGTTAACTTAAGTTTGTCAGGACCATGAGTTGATCATTCCTAGACTGAGTTTCAGTTAAATCGGTCTATTAGAACTTGTTTTTAAGTTTGAAATAGTTATTTTCAAAATGGCGGCCATGGTAGTCAAATTGTATTTCTGATCGACCCGAAAAATAACAACACTTTGTCAGGACGATAAGTCGATCATTCCTACAAAGTTTCAGTTCAATCGGCCTAGCAGAACTTGACTTTAAGTTTGAAATAGTTTTTTTTCAAAATGGCGGCCGTGGCGGCCATATTGGATTTCTGATCGACCCAAAAAATAACAACACTTTGTCAAGACCATATGTCGATCATTCCTATTAAGTTTCAGTTCAATCGGCCTAGCAGAACTTGACTTTTAAGTTTGAAATAGGTTTTTTTTTCAAAATGGCGGCCGTTAACGGACGACGCACGACGCACGACGCACGACGACGGACGAAGACGGATAACAATAGGCAAAATGAGCTAAAGCTCATGTGACCTAAAAACACTGGACCCTGGCTAAATTTAAGTGCCCAATGGTTAAGGATCTCGGTACCAAAAACCTGGAACTATGCATTGGAAACGGTTTTTTCCAGCATGACTATATCTTTGATAAATCATTTCTGAAAAGAAAACCATACCTTCCGAGACTTTTAATTTAAAAGACAATAAAGATGAAATAAGCAAAATGTTATCAACAACGGTGTTTTCTAGTGAAAAACAAATCAACGGGGCTAGACAAGGATTCGAACCATGAACCTCAAATTGTTATAAATTCAAATTCATTATTTTTGCACATTTATCATTATACAGTAGTTCGAAGGCAAAGAAACATACTGAAATATATACAAAATTACATGGGGCATGTATATCAACTGAGCTGCCTGTTCAACGATAGTGCCCAAGGCCAATTACACTACAGTAAATATCCAAAGTGAAATTAAGAGGAGGTTTCTAGTGTTTTGCCTGCACTGGGACAGAGATCCTTAAGATTTGAGAATTCACAAAGACACAAGCTTGTCGGAAATATGTGACAACTAACTACAAGTACTGTGACTATGTGGACTTCTTATCTTGCATCCATATAAAGTACTGCAAAATGTAAATCATTCAAATTCAAGGTATCTAAAGTACTGTAAAATGTATATCATTCCTAATTAATGGTATATAAAGTACTACTGCAAAATGTAAATCATTCAAATTCAAGGTATCTAAAGCACTGTAAAATGTATATCATTCCTAATTAATGGTATATAAAGTACTACTGCAAAATGTAAATCATTCAAATCCAAGGTATCTAAAGTACTGTAAAATGTGAATCATTTATTATTCAAGTTATCTTAAGTACTGCAAATAGTAAATCATTCATAATTAATGGTATATAAAGTACTACTGCAAAATGTAAATCATTCATAATTCAAGGTAACTAAAGTACTGCAAATTGTATATTCCTAGTTCAAGGTATACATATATTTGCCACAATTTTCAAAGAGAATGATGCACAGGTATCTGGTATATCATGAACATTTATTAAGGGCCTTTCATCTGAAACTATGGATCAAGGGAGTACGTGGCCAGAGACCAGTTTCCTCTGATACTGTAATTTACATTCTGAAATATAGCGATAACAAAACTTCAACAGTTAAAGTTAACAAGTCTGCCTTGTGGCAATTTCCCCCCACTAAACCTGAAAAGGAAAATGCATAACTAAGACCCAATTCTAAGGAGTTTAGATAAGCTTTTTAAAAGATCCCTTCAGTACTTTACGAGATATGACAACAAACTATAACAGTATTTCCTAAATCCAGAATCGTAACTCGGCAGCCGTCTTGTTTTTCCGATCAGTCTCAAAAGTATACATGCATAACCAAGATCAGTCTCAAATCTTATCATCCATAAGCAAGATAAGTCTTAAAATTAAACATTTATAACCAAGAACAGAGAGGTACCTATATATGAAATTTGAGAAACATCTCTCTAGTACGTCTTCAGAAGAATTGTTAAAGGAAGGACAATGGACGAACCAATAGACGAAGGATTATTTGAACAGTTTACAATCTGCTGATGGTGGGTTAAAAACTTGTTAAGCCACCAAACAAAGCAGGGGACTTACTGGTTTTACTTCGTTTCATATTCTTTTTCTTCTTTTCCTGTCGGTAATTTTTGTCCGACCGTTTTCTCAGAAACTATCCGTTGGATTCCAATGAAACTACACACGAGTATTGGGGCATGTATCTAGATGTGCAAGAGACCTTTTCTAACAGCTGCGCATCCAAAATGGCTGCAGCAGCCTCTTCTTTATTAACACATGTATAGATGTACGTCAAGGTGATGCCATTGGCCCCCTTCTATCTCCAATATTGCTTAAACTTGGTATGCAAGTATATTATAGCACTGTCAACTTTACCTCCGACCTGATTTGCATCTTTGCGACTATTGGGGCAGTTTGGAGGACTTCTGAAATGGTCCCCCATTACAATTAGTACTTGTTACTATTGTTGTTATTCGGGACGTTGAAGTGGTTTATAGTAACACAGCGTCCATTCCTTTATAGGGTGGTATCATTTTAACAGTTAAGGTCCTTTAAGGATTACGTATGTGTAATGCATGCCTGTAAGAATTTACACAGAAATTTTCAACCACCGTAAAATTACAATATCGAATTCGATTGCTGACGACAGACTCAATTATAACCGGAACATTGACATTAGTTTTTAACTTTAATATCAACTTACACAATACGTGTTAATTCAAAAACTAAAAGAGTTTTTTCATTTTTCAGTATGCTGAGGCAAAGGTTCAGATTTCGTTTGAGAACTTTTTACTGGATAAACAACAGCATATAAAAACTTTTATTTTTAACCAAACAGATGAAATTCTATATATATACACTATAAAAAATAATTTGACTGCAACACTGTGGAACATTTTTCAAAATGTTCATCTATTGAAAGACTGGCAAAATATTATAAGACCCTAAATGCCTAGGATTGCCGAGGGTTTTGCACCAATTTGAAAATCCGGAGCGTTGAATTTCTCTATCTGGGCATAAAATAGTGTTTTGCTCTCATTCCAATCTCAAAAATTTCCTTTAGAAACAACAAAAGACGTCTCAATTTTCGATTCGCTGGAATGTTCCCCATTTCCTGACGTCACATCATTGCTGTCCTAATGTGATGTCACACACATGAAATGGGGTTTGCGATTGAAATGTCTTACACTTGGCAGTTCTGTCATATATGCACAGGAATGAGAGAATATCACATATCCTGTGTTTAACTGACTAGATTCAATATTAATCTTGACTGTAAGGCATGTCCATGGCATGACGAAGCCAATCCCGCAACCAAGCTTCACAAACTCTTGAGCAATACACATACTGTTAGTGTTTTTTTCGCATGGTTTTAAATTCTGCAGAAACAATAGTACACAAGAAAAAGAGGCCAAAGGGGTCTTTATAGCTTACCTAGTATTTTATTTTCAATTTCAAACCTGCTAATTACCATACAGGTTTATCAAAGGATTACAAGAAGAACAAGTTGCAAGAAGAACTACATGTAAATCTGTTTTGGTGAGTAAGACACAAAGAATATGAATTTCCATGTTATGTCCCTGGGAGGTAGTCCAAGGGTTGGTCTTGACCTCCGGGCCTTCCCCTTCATTTGTACAGGATTCCCCCCCCCCCCCTCTGTTTTCCTTTTTGGACCCTGCCACAGGGGGTTCACATCCCCCCTTTATTCAAACCTGAGGCCCCTTTGTGCAAAGATGCTCTAGAACAAGTTTGGTTAAAATTCCTTCATCGGTACAAAAGGAGTAGGATCTTGGATTGTTTCCTCTATTGGGCCCCACCCTTCTGCCCCGAAGAGGGGCTCACATACCTCAGTTTATATGAAAGCGATTCGTTTTTCTCTAAGCATAATTCATACCACATTTCAATTAAATCCCTTTATTTTATTGGAAGGAGAATTTGGGCCAGGTGAGCTAAAAATTCTAATACAACCCACAGAGAGAAAAGCAAATTAATTCATCCTTATTGAAGCACATTGTGCAATGACCACTAGACCTGAAATCTGCAAAAAAATAGATCATGCAAATGTGACTATTTTAGCGAATCTTCGAAAGTTGGGAACCTGAACAAAGGACTTTTACAGTATCATGTCATGTCCACAAAACACTTTCTCGATAATTGTTGATAATCGGTGAATTTATCATGCCATTGGCCATGTATATCTAGGATGATTCTGCAAAAGGCCTACTTCGTACAATTGCAACTACATTGAAATGATGAAAGAAGTGCAATTTTCCTTGACCCATACATGGTTTCGTATTCAGTCAATAATACTATTTACAGCAGGATACATGATTACTTACGTCAACACATGAAATGGCAAAACAAAAAGAGATCAGTCGTGATAAAATATTTTATTGGTCATTTCGTAGTTAGTGTGCTTGGCTCTGTCCTGCTACCAAAGATTTCAAGAAAGACGCTGACAGAAGTAAGGACAGATTCCATATATACAGCAGACCAATCTGTTCCTACAGACGGACAGGTGTGGATACAGCAGACCAATCTGTTCCTACAGACGGACAGCCTTGAGTATACCCAAAATAAAACATTCGCCTCTATGAGCGTAATACGATAGGAACTGGTATTGCTCCCGATGTAGGAAGAGCTTATTTCCAGATATAAACCTTCTTTAATTCCTTGCCTGCTGCTAGAGGTAACCCCTACTCATACTTCACGAATTTTTGAGGCAAGTTTTTGTAGTACATGTTGGCGGACAATGTTTTCTGGGACTTAATTCTGTCAGACATAAAGATGCAAATGATCATGATGCAAATTTACATTTAAGAAATAGATAACAAATTTTGAATTAAAAACAACAACAAACTTCTGTAATATTACTTACCAGTAATGACTGGAAATAGGGCAAATAACTGCATTGCAAATCAGGCAAAGAGTTAAAATTACCAAGAGTGTAGAATTTATATATATACACATTTTGACGACTCCCAGCATAATTGGTGATCACCAAGATTCTTGATAGATTGCGGTGGATCACATTTTTGTTACATTCTAAAAGTCAGGATCTGTATATAATGGGCCTAGGCTTATCACTAGTAAAACAGTAATAAGAATTTATTAGTGTATTATAAAGGAACTAGTCCAACCCTATTAGCTACCACGTCTTCCTATCGTCCAATGTCCAGTGCTGTCTTTTTAATTAATCCTTGAACACAAATTCAAGATACACCTTAATACAACTTAAGTCTAAGATGTACCACTTTTTATCTCTTCTGTCTAAACTTTTTGTCAGTCCTTTTTCCTCCCTGGAAATCCTTGCCTTTTTTGTTATATCCAGGTTTCCCTTTGGGTTTGTGAACTTTGTCCTTTGACTTGAAATTTTTACTTTTATCGAATTTTGAATCTGTCTTTTTATTCATTTTCTTGTTTCCATCGAATGGTTTATCTGTCCTCATCCTCTTCATTGGTGGTCCCTTTGAATCCGACCTGTTTTTTCGTTTGGCGTTCATGCTGGAGAAAAGTTCTGCAATTATAAAATGTCATACATTGAGGAAATATTTATATAGACATACGTGTATCTCAAACCAATCCATCTGTTATTTAATTTTCAGTCAAAATTACTACAATTTCTTTTTTCTCCGATATTTCATGTCCTACTAAACTTTAAATCATCATTAAACCTACTGAAGTTTGAATCATTCCTTTGACAGTCAAAACTCGTGAACCTATTCTTCGATCTATGACCCACTGACCTCTGAACTAATCAGTTGACCTCATGACCTGACTCTATCCTTTGACCTATTGACCTCTGCATCTCTCCTTTGAACAACTGAACTCCGAACCTATCATTTCATTTAGTCGCCACTGGCTCTTTTATTTGACATTCTGAATTATGAATCTGTCCTTTTACCTGTTGATCGCTAAACTTATCCTTACACTCATTACCCTTTGAATTTATTCTTTGACTGTACCTATCCTCTGACCTACTAATCTCTCAGCCTATTGAACTCTTAATCTTTCCTTTGATCTACTAGCCTCTGAACCAATCCTTTGACTTTCTGACCTTTAAACTTATTCTTTGACTTACTGACCTCTGACCCAATCCTTTGACTTTCTGACCTTTAAACTTATTCTTTGACCTACTGACCTCTGACCCAATCCCAAACATAGTAACACGTATATGTGTATGTTTTATTAGCTAATACGATAGTGAGAAAATAACCAAATCTCTTAGCCGAGGTGATAGTAGGAAAGTATCACCACATCCAAGCTCAAGCTATATGGAGAAAATCCAACCCTCTTCCTAACTCAAGTGATACAACATAGACGGGAAAATATCAGAATTGGTCAAGGACATACGACAGACGGTCAGACTATGGATCATGGACAAGGGTTGATTTGAATAAGATGGTGAGCTAAAAACATCATCCTTCCATCATCCTAACCACTTCTTTCTCCAAAAATGGATGATGTTGGGATATACAGTGATAAAAATTTTCCTCTATTCCGATTCATTGTGAAGGAATATTGAGATTATATATAATGCATACTGCAAAAGCACATATTTTTGTAGGGGTTAAATTTCGTTGTTTTTGTCGTGGGACAAATTCGTTGGGACTATATTTCGTAAAATCAATTTTTTAAAACTGTACTTATTTGCTGGTAAGTCAAAAGTTTAAATTGACAGGCGTGACGACACAGCACAGGTGAATATAGTACAGGTACGATCATCGAGATCTACTCCCTCGATGCGTATCGGTCAAATCCGTCACGCTCTATAGCTTATATACGAAGAGCGATAATGTATACTTTACATAGACGTACATGTACCTTATCAGTAGTTGTCAAAGGTTAAAGCTATTCAAATAACTGCAGCTAATGATGCCCGTGACGATAATTACACTGTGAATCATGACTTGTGTCTAAATGTAAATCCACCATGGATTTGTAATAAAATTAATGGTTTATTTAATATTTTCATTTAGTTTATATTTTGTGTGTTTAAAATTTCGTTGGGATTATAATTATATAAAACCACGAAATAAACAAAAATCAAATCCCAAACGAAATGTTATGCTTATACAGTAATAGACAATGTGATGTCATAATGGTCTGTAAAGTGGACGGTCAGGCCCGACCGTGTACGTACCTGGTTCTGGTTCCTCTCCCACTTCCTGTTTGTAGTACGCCGCATCATCCATCTCCTCTTCACCTGTATAATGTTAAAACACAGATTCTTCATTTTGCCTACATCACATAATGTACAAATCTGATTTAACCCTTTCACCACTGTAAACCATAATGGACTCATCGAAATCAATGCATGGTAGAGTCTACTAAAAGTTAAATAGAGGTGAGAGGATTAAAATTTCTATTATCAACTTTTTTTAAATGTAACACACAAAGCAATCGCCTGAAGGTGGCACCAGTGCTTGAAAATGTTAGCAATGAACAGCTGCATTTGCCTTGTCATTTTTTTTTCCCTTTCATGTTTTACGGTCTATATATCTAAACCACACACAAAGTCTTTATAAGGTTGAACTACAGTATATATATTTATATTAAATGACGCACATTTTTCCTGAATTCTCCTTGGTCAGTTTGTGATATTGACTCGATCGATGTAACCATTTTTAAATACAGCAAGTCAATATTCACTTTATGACGTCATTCCAATAATTGTAAAGTCACCTGCAGTACTTTCTTCCATTCAATTTTCATACATTCCATCTTGTTTAATAATTAAAATTAAAATTTAGCATCTAATATAACAATTGATCACTTGTTCACCTTAACAGAAGTTCATAATTGATAAAGAAAACTCAAAAATGTATTTACACTTTCTGTAATTAGAAATACATCTACATAAAATATATATTGTATTCACTTTGTTGATTTTTTTTTAAATCTACATATCTAACTAAGGCTTGACAAGATTGAATTTTACATGTATATATTTATTTTAAGGTCTAAATTTATTTTGGGAAATTTTCAAACAGAAAGATACATGTTTCACTGACAAGATACAATCAAGCTGAATGTGAAGTTTTTTATTTTGTCCGGGTTCATTTCCAAAAGAAAGATATATATTACTGAGCGTGTTCAGTTTCTCTGTACAGACTGTGGAGATGAAATGCTGGCTGTTTGGAGATGCTTCTAGGGCAAACTACACCGCCACTATCACAATTAAGTCTTACACTTTACAGACACTTGAATCTAGACACGGTTCAGTGAGCGAGGGTCTAAGGTCAGGGGGGGTCAGCTTTGAGATCCAGAGCTAACGGGCCATGTGGCTTTACATTAGTCTGAACAATTTGGAGCTGTAGTTTACGGTGTAGATGAGTCTACCACGTAGTACCTATTCTATCCTACGTCTCACATCCACTGCCAAGTTACGAAGGCAGCGCTCTGTCTGTAGATCAAATAGCAGTGTAATGAAATTAAATCAAATTTACTGGAGAATTAAAAAGACTCCCAGTATTTTCTATGTTTTTTGACTCAATAGACACTTCATCCAAAGACAACTGTAATTTGGGCTTGGTCTCAAAGTTATCAAATCTGACACACATACACGCATATAAAACATACTCTGAGATTTCAAATAACATTTTAACTATTAAACATTTGATTATAGTCAAAGTCATTGGAACAAAACTAGAGGGTATGAGTGCATTTATAAAAAAAAAAAAAAAAATCCACTTCATTTCTAGACAGTTTATTTGGTTTGTTTGTGTTTTACGTCCTATTTACAGCTATGGTCATTTAAGGACATGCCAGGTTTGGGTGATGGAGGAAAGCTGGAATTCCTGGAGAAAAAGCACCGACCTACAGCTTGTACCTGGCGACTGCCCCAATTAGATCTAGAACATTTGACCCAGTGGTGGAGCGCTAGCTATAGCAGAACGACAGGCGCCTTAACCACTTGTCCGCCGCGGCCCCTGTTTTCTATACAGATAGATATTTATAATAACAGCTGCCTATTTACACCATTTATATACCAGGGCCCAACAAAACCAACCAGTAGCCAGGTGCCCAGTACTTAACAAGTCCTATTTAACATATAGGGCTGCAATGATACACAGACGTGATGATAATATACGTATCACGATTATATGGCCATGAGTGATGGTCATGAAAGCCTGGAAAAAAAAGTTTCCAATGCCCTGTTACAAAATTTGACAGGAGAAATAGACATTACTGGTGACTGTACTGTTGCTGCATTTCTTTTTGACTGGGTTGTAAATGTTTCTGATATTTGAACTTAACGGCTTCAACAATGGTACTTTGAAATTAAACTTAAAAGAGTTTCCTATGGTTTTCCATTTTAATAAAGCAGAAAGAATTATACTTATAAGCCTGAATATATCAAAATATTGAAATGTAACAAGGAAAAACTACTATTGTATTTTATTATTCAGGAAAGTTGAATTAATTCTTGGGTTTGTTGAAGTGGGAAAACATATTTTACTTTATTAGCCAGGAATAAGACAATAGGCTTTTGTTTCTTTTTAAGGATCCCTGTACCACTTCCAGCGTGATGAAATAAACAAAATATAAATCAACAAGGCAGGGTATTGCAAGGCAATCCATAGTCCCCCACAGGTAATGATTTCTATATTTAATGAACAGTACACTTATGTCAGGAAGCATAGGTCACAGTGAGGATATAGTGACCTACGTCTTGCACTCCGACATCTCAAGATGTCCTTGTATGCCAAATCTGGTTACTCCAGGTGAAAAAGAATAGAGGAAATGCCGCGGACAAACCTTTTGAAAAGTGAAGGTCAAAGGCCAAGTAATAGGTCATAGTGACCTAATTATTGCACTCTGTCATCCCAAGAGGTCCTTGTACCCTGAATCTGGTTATTCAAGGTGAAAAAGTATAGAAGATATGACCAGGATGAACTTTTTCAAAAGTTAAAAGGTCAAAGGTCAAGTCATAGGTCACTGTGACCTAGTTCTTGCACTCTGCACTACCCCATCCCATGATATTCTTGTACACCAAATCTGGTTACTCCAGGTGAAATAGTATAGAAGATATGCCACAGACAAACATTTTCAATAGTTAAAAGGTCAAAGGTCAAGTCATAGGTCACTGTGACCTAGTTCTTGCACTCCGCCATCCCAAGATGTTCTTGTACACCAAATTTTGATATTCCAGGTAAGCCCTGGACAAACTTTTTTCAAAAGTTAAGGTCAAAGATCAAAGCATAGGTCACAGTGAGGTCATTGTGACCATCTTTTTTCACTCTGCACTCCGCCATCTGAAGATTTCCTTGTACACCAAATCTGGTTACCCCAAGTGAAATAGTATAGAAGATATGTCCCGGACAAACTATTTAGACTGAATATAGTCCACCTGGAATTTGATTTTCAATTTAAAACCTGCTGATTATGTACCATACCAGCTCTTGAAAGGAGTACAAGAAATACAAGTTGCAAGAAGGACTACATGTAAACCTGTTTGGGTAGGTAAAATAGTAAGAGCATTAGTGCATTGTTCATGTCTAGCAATTTTGTAAATGGTACAACCAAAAGAACAAGAAGAAGAACCAGTACTAATACAATATGTCTCCCTTCATTTGAACGGGAGACAATATGCAGGTTGGAATGTAGAAGCCACAAAAATACAACAATATCAAACAAACTGGCATTAAAATGTATCCCACCTTGGGGGTAAGACAGAAAAAATCGCAACACAAGTGGTAAGATTCTCAAATGTCTAGATTACCAAATGTCTAGCCTGAGGCTTTGTCGAGGGCCAGATTGTTTAGAATCTTACCCAGAGGGATTAGACTTTTCTGTCTTAGTCCTAAAGTGAGGAATGATGATTTTTCTCCCACATCAAATACAAGCAATAACTTAATGAAATGCAAACATTGATTTGATAATTTCTGCAAATCTGGGTTATTTTCCGTGATCTGCTATTGTTGACGTGACGCTTGGTTTGTTTGTGTTTTACGTCCTATTAACAGCTATGGTAATTTAAGGACGTGCCAGGTTTTGGTGGTGGAGAGAAGCCTGAGTTCCCGGAGATAAACCACCAACCTACGGCGGCCCCTTATTTTGATGTGACGTTATGCAATTGTTATGACAGGGGATTCCCCCTGTCTTTCCACCTGTCTTTACCCTTGGGTAAGACAGAAATATCATTCGCTGACAGGTAAGTAAGGATTTACAGAATCTTCCCCTACCTTGAGGGTGTGACAAAGAAATCTCCAACCCGAGAATGATGTATTTTTGTTGTCTAACCCTAGGGTTGGAGATTTCTCTGTTACACCCTCAAGGTAGGGGAGGATTATTTTTCTGCCATCCTTTTTTGTCAGTCACAACTCCACCGACAGTAGTCTGCCATGTTTGTAAACAAAAACACATGTGGTGTATGAATATTGTCATTCTCTTTTGATGACGTCACAATTGAATTGAACACGTGTTAAACGGCACGAGGCTATAAGCTGATCTTTCCTGGCGTTTACGGGAGACACGCCTGTGAAGGGTGGGAGAAATCTCTGTCTAATGGGGGAGAAATACTAATCTCAATATGTTTGTCACAGTTTCTTAGCTTACAAGCCAATTCTCTATAAATGGTCAAAAACTGGACTAGTTGTGTTTACAAGACATTTTTAACAGACGAATGGATAGATAAATTGTTAGTGTGGTGTTACAATACGCTCTGATTTCGGTGAGATTATTCAGCGTATCGTGACCTTGAATATAGGTGAACATCATTCATCAAAACACGCATGCTGGCCAAATATCATCATTCTAGACCTCTTTGTTTTTATAAACAAGTTGTTTAAATTATAAAGTTGATGCCAGATAGACGGATGATGGACAGGCGGCCACCGGACACCACATCACGGCATCAGCTCACTTGGCCCTTTGGACCAGGTGAGCTAAAAATGGAAATATATTTGTCTTTGTTTTGTTGTCAGGCTGTTGATAGGACATCCAATAAAAGTTCCACATTTTCCATCAAAAACATGCTATTCTCTATACTGCCATGCCCATACACTACATGTGTTTTGTTATAATTTGTGCTGGTGTCAATAAATTAAAAGGGTGAATATATATAAGGAATGGATTATATTTTTTCAAATTTTAATTGGGCTATAAAAACATTCATCCTTGATACTCCAGAGGTTACACTCACTTTTCCTCTCTGCACCCCTGGAATATGTCATGACAAAATCGAAGGCTCCGTTTGGGCCACCTTGTGGATTATACAAGTAGACTAGTCTGATCCTTTGATGTAAATTAAAAGAATCGCTCGATCAGTAGAATAACAGTAAAATTGCCCCATTTTGAAGTCAGATTCACTCCTCTGTAATCTTTTAAGGACAGTTACCAACCTGGCGATTGGTAAGATCTTTTACCCGAGACCAATCAAATAGCTATCTTCGTGCCTTCAATTTCGCCATGACATATATATATTCCTGATGTGCAGAGAACGTTAGTGAGCGTAACTCCTGGAGCATCAAGGATAAAAAGCAATAAATCGGGTTTCTGGACAACTTTCCACAAGTTACTTGAATGATTAATTGAATATGTCGAGACACCGGTCTATCTAGCTAACATAAGCAACTCTAAAGTGCTTTACAGTACATAGATATACAATTAATACAATTAGCATATACATTAATATTTACATTTGGTGTGGCAAAGCCCTTCTATATTACTACTAAAGTACTGCCAAAAGCAGCTTCATCTTATGAGACTATAACTGAAGTTGGCCTTTGCACCTCCGATCGACTTAACAGTGTCACTACCGAACTTATCGGTATCTTCTGCTTTGATCCCTAACACCAGCTGCCTGTCTCAAGTGTCTGTGAGATCAACAAAAAATTTTACGCCTGGATTTTTCACCAGTTCAACCTTCTCTGGTTGCACGATCAACATCAACAACATGCTGGACTGCAAATATAACTCTGACCTGATTACTGCGGGCTTCCGTTGAGTGCGTGCGCCGGATATAGGTCGCAATAAAATCGGAAAATGTTTTACGATACTTGATTAGTTACAAAATATCATTTGTTACTATTTATGAATCGAGAATATGATATATATATATAAATCAAAAGAATTATTAACGAAAGTTGCGGAGTCTTTTCAATTTTGTATGGGAAATAGCGCATGACGTCAGCTGTTATCTTTGTGCCTTTCTAGATACTGACCTGACCTGACGGTAGTAAGCGGGAAATGTGAAATTTGGAAAAGACATTACTTTTTTTTGCGAATTCTTATTATGGAAATATAAATGTAAGCAATAAACTGCATAGATGTGGCAGACCAACTGGTATAACTGCCACATGTGTCAGTTATACCAGTTGGTCTGCCACATCTATGCAGTTTATTGCTTAAATATATACAATTTTTAGGAATTCGCATGAGCTGCCTTATCAGGCACTAACTAAACTAGTCCTATGCCACCTGGCTATTATCTCCCTATGTGTGTATGCCTGCGTGTGTGCTGGAGATGTGGAGATGTAGTGTGTTCTGTTTGTAGTGGGACCTTGCTTTCAACGGCATCATTTATAGTGCCACCTCACTTGAATGCTACAACACAGATACCACACCTCCACCCCAGACCAATTTATACTCCACCTGGGTTGTTGGGAGTTGTGTAGGCAGGAGAAAAACACTTTCTATGAAATCCATGTGTACGACGACTTCGGGGATCGAACCCCGGCCGCCTGCGTGGAAGGCTGGAGTGTTAAACACTCGGCCTATCTGCCCAGGAATATTGAAAATATAAAATCCATTTTTGCATTGAATGTTATCGTGACAATAACACCTACCTTCATTTTCAGGGTTTTCAGCCTTCTTCATCCCAGCAATACTCTTTCGCTTATGATCCACCTTTGCAGCTTCCTTTTTCTGCACATTTTCATCCTGCACCTTTTTTCTTAATTCTTTTAATTTCCTGCAACATAACAAAAAGAAATATAATTGACCATAAAATATTGTGAATTCTAAAGGATCACTGTCTCACTGCACTGTATTTTTCCTACATACAGTAACCTCCCCTTAGGTTTCGCTTGGATATAACTGTAGCACAGTTTGGCCAGGACACTTCCATTGACCAGGTAGCTCAGTGGGTGGGAGAGCTCCTTAACTATTTCCCCCCTATTTGGCACCACCCCTCTGCCCCCCGGGGGGCCATACCCTCCGTTTATACAAAACAGAGAACCCTTTAGCCAATGATGCTGATGCTCCAGACCGAATTTGGTCAAAATCCTCTGAGCCGTTAAGGACAAGTGGCACTTTAAAGGAAAAAGTTGACCGACGACACTGCGCCAAGGCATAAGCTCACTTGGCCCTTTGGCACTTAAAGCTTCCATCTTTAAGTTCAAGAAAATCAATTAAAACTACCGGAGTTGTGAGAGATACAAGCAAATTTGTAGACCTTATATCACCCACTTTCAGGACATGTTTTAGATGTATGCAAATGTAACCTCATTTATTGTGCTTAAATATGCCTGGACATGTTGAAGATGGTCCCCAGTCTGAGACATGTCAACATGCATGTGCATAAGGAATTTCGTTGAAATTGATACATTAGTAAGGCAGTTATTGCACAGAAACCAATTAGCCAAAATCACAAGATTGTAACCCAGTTGAGTATGTGTAAATATGCTGGATCACATTAATGATCGAACGCCTCCTCAAACATGTTAATATGTATGTGTATACCAAATTCGGTTGAAATTGACCCATTAATAGGGCAGTAATTGACCGGAAACCAATCACATGTTTGTAACTTACATAAGTATGCGTAAATATACAGGGATTGTATTCGCAATCAAAATCAACTTAAAATAATAATAAATCAGATCATTTTTCAGGGCAGTTATTGCACCAAAACTAACATGACAGACGGGCAAGCCCAAATTAATATCCCCCGTTTTCTTTAACAAGAGATCCCAAAGGGATCTTGGCGCCCACCTTTGTACCATCTTCATTAGTTCTTTGTCAGTTCGATCTTTTCTCTTCTTTCCTCTCATCTGTTTGATTGAGTCATATTAACAGTAAAAGCACCTTGAGGTAACTTTTGATCTAAACTTAATACTGATGTGTATGAAAGCCAACCTTCAAAGTGAGTTTGTCATTTCACATATTTACTAGTACAGTACTAAATGTGAAAGAAATAGAATCGATCATTGCAATATGAGAAAGAGCGGTTTAGTTCTTCTTTTAATCCATTTTGTTTTTATGATCAGTCTCAAAATATAACATACACAACAAGGGATCAAGGGGAACCTACATTTAAAATTTGAGAAAGATCCCTCCCGTACTTCC